>NC_041401.2:81148232-81400732 GCF_900747795.2 Erpetoichthys calabaricus
CTTATCTGCGCACACCAGGGCGTCTGTGGGCGGATGCGTATGGTGTATTCACTCCATGTTATCGTGCATTGCGCTGTCACTGGTATTTTGATAAAAGAATTTGAACAACATATAAGAAGCGTATAAATTATTAAACAGTAAAACATTAACATTTAAGAAGATAAGTTACATTAAGTACTACTGCAGTGCCTTCGGGTATACCTCATTTTTTGTTTGCCCATTACATGCTTAAATGTATAAATTTTTTGGTGTACCTACCCGAGAACACGCGACATATAACCGAGGGTGGGAGAAGCATGGATTTTAAACACGCGTTGAGTTCATCTGCTGGTCTCCCTCGTGGAATAACTGGTAATGTTTGACTAAAATCTACAGCGAGTAAAACGACATTACCTCCTATTTTTTTTTTTACGATCTCTGAGATCTTGCTTTTTTCGGTTCAAGGCTTCATAAGCTCTTTTATGTTGTATGGTGTACTTATCCCAAACCATCATCTTTGAATGTTGCAAGACTTTCGCCTTGTATGTAGATCGGGGTAATTACATTCATTGCATTCCTAGTCTGAATCACAATCTGATTGTATGGGTGGTTACCTGGCACTGTAGGGTTGCCACCCGTCCTTTAAAATACGGAATCGTGCCGCATTTGAGAATGAAATTGCGCGTCCCGTTTTGAATCAATACGGGACGGGATTTGTCCCGTATTTTTTTTATCATTTTTTTTAAAGCAGCGTCTCATGCAAATCATCTCACACGCATTTTATGAAGATGCCTCCTTTCCTACTTATGATTGGGTAATACTTGATGTCATCGTTAGTTTGATTGGTCTTTTTAACTGTCCAGTGAGGAGGGCGGGTCTTTTAAGTACCAGTCTGCAAACTGTTGGCACTCAGATGTGGCACCCGCTGCAGTATGCGTCCCTTATTTTTTTGTATTAAAAGTGGTAACCCTACATGACAGGTAACACTTAAGTTTGGTCATGAAGTCGTCTAAGATCCGCCACGTGCCCTCTTTTAATTGCGAGAAGCAGATATATATAGCCAAATTCTCGCGGTTTGTTGCGGCGAAGTACGGCTTTTAATTTTTTAATAAGAAAAGAAAACCTTTTTAAACGGATCGAAAATATACCAATAACAATTTGTTAAGGATCAGTTTTTTTGTGAACCTCGCTTTTCACAGCTGTCGCGCTACGGCGTGTGTTTAGTTTATTTGACAGTATGTAGATCGTGGTAATTACATTCATGGCATTCGTTTTCTGAATCACAATCTGACTGTATGGGTGGTTACCTGCCAGGTAACGCTTTTGGTTGGTCAGGAAGTCGCCTTACATCCGCCACGTGCCCTCTTTCTGTTTCCAGAAGCTGATCATAGAATGGATTTAATAGTTTACTTTCAAATAATGCAAAGAGTATGCGACATGTGTTTCTCCCTAATTCTGGGCTCATCAGGCATACACACTCACTGCATCACCTCTTGTGAATCGAATCTCTATCGTCAGCGCCAGAGTTGAAGCCCCTAACGTTGCGGTCAGCAAGTCGGCTAACATCCGCCATGTGCCGTCTTTCAGTTGCGAGAAGCAGATCATAGAATGGTTGAAACTGTTGCCCCTAACGTTGCGCCACGGCGTGTGGTTTGTTTATACCTCGTGTCTTCTCATTAAACTTTTATCTCGCGAATATGTTATTGCAATCCGCAGCGGGAGCGTTTCTATAAACTTAATTTAAACTTACGTTTTACACCGTGCTTTGTTTCCCTTATGAACATGCTTGTATGCTTCACTCGCTCCCTTCTGAATTGTTTAATGAATTTTTTGCTCTTCGCTGTTTGCGGCCCTTCCGTCATTTCCCCCTACTTCGTTCTTTTATCTCGCGAATATGTTATTGCAATCCTTAACGGGAGCGTTTCAATAAACTGATTGAAATTAGTTTTGCATTTACCTTTTTAGTAAAAGGCGAGCTTTTAAGCCTGAGAAATCACCCCGTAAATGCACACGTTTAATTGCACATGTGTTAATATGTATGGTTACACAGTATTAAAAGACAGTGAACAACGTCAGTTACCTTTGTTCCCGCGTTTGATAAAAGGCGAGCTTTTAAGCCTGAGAAATCACCCCGTAAATGCACACGTTTAATTGCACGTGTTAATATGTATGCTTACACAGTATTAAAAGACAGTCAAAAATTAACGTCATTTACCTTCGTTCCCGCGTTTGACTCGTGCTGTAAATCTCTTCATTGTTTTTAGTTCACGTGATTACGTAGGAGGCGTGATGACGCGATACGTGACTCCGCCTCCTCCATTACAGTGTATGGACAAAAAATATGTTCCAGTTATGACCATTACGCGTAGAATTTCGAAATGAAACCTGCCTAACTTTTGTAAGTAAGCTGTAAGGAATGAGCCTGCCAAATTTCAGCCTTCCACCTACACGGGAAGTTCGAGAATTAGTGATGAGTGAGTCAGTCAGTCAGTCAGTCAATCAGTCAGTCAGTCAGTGAGTCAGTGAGGGCTTTGCCTTTTATTAATATGTATAGATAATTAGGTTTTGTACTTGTGGGGCTTTATCTGTATTTATCTATTTGTTAGATCATTTTAAATTAGCTTTTTGCAAGATTAAAAATTGATCACTATTGATTATTTAAAGCACATCAGGATGCAAAGTATGGAACATGAGTGCATTATCTAAAAATTTAAGCGCTTTGAGTACTGAGAAAAGCGCTATATAAATGCAAAGAATTATTAATTAAAATTCCAAACCCACATTCTGCCGCACAGACAGTTCACTCCTCTGGTGATCAGACTTGCACACTCCCCTTCTCACACACACAAGCTGGTAAATGATAAACAGTTTATAGTGAGCACAGAACCTGTAAAAAGAGGCCTAAGGTTAATCTGTAATACTTCTTTGCAATCAAAATGTTTGGATAATATATTCAGTAAGAAGTTACAGAAAAAGACAGAAGTTTGGAATAAAAAACTGGGTCACTTTTATTCCAGACAAAGAAAAACCCTTTCAGAACTTAAGGCGAGGAGTAATAAAGGAAATAAATAATCACAGTTCTAAGGAAAGACAGCAGTTTTACAACCACATTAAAGGGTTTATGTTATGAACAAAATGCACATAAAATCAATCAGAATTTATTTTGTAAGCAGTAGCACCTTTTGCAGAGCACAAACAGATGCACAATGTGCAAAGGAATCAACACTGCAGGAGCGCAAAACAGTATAATTCACAGACTTGGGTAATGGTGGTGGGCATCTCTGGATGCTTAAGGAACTCAGAAAAACAACACGTAAAGCTCTAAATACTTCTGAAAATATTTTTGTTAAGTAAAATTGTAGGAGTGGAGGAATACAGGGAGAAAAGCCCAATGATACAAAACAATCAAAGCCACATAAAGCTCAGACTGCTATAGCCATAGGGTGGTGTTCTTCTTTAATGACAGTTGTAAACACTCAGAACACCATTACACCTTGGCTCTCACTTCCTCATCTCCGCTCTGAACTCTGGAGCCATTCTGCTGCCACGACAGGGCAAGGAACTGCTTTTCATTCTCATCCTGATGTTACCTCAGGGTCCATTCATGCAATTTGTTCAAGGGCCAGGGATACTCTAAAAATTTCAGTGCTCATAGCTGGCACCTGGGATCACTAAATCCTTAAAAGTGGCTTTTTCATTTCAAGGGACAGGTGCCCTTAAATAGTTTCAGACCACCTGCCTTTGCTACTCGAGAAGAGGGTCCAATATAATAAGATTTCTTTGTCATCATCCAGTGATTTGGGGAAAACTTTCAGTGCCTTTTCTGTCCCCACTATCAGCAATTGGAGCATTTGTTATATTTCAGACTGGCTTCTGCCCCTGGCTGGGTTTCAAATATCTCTTTTGTGTTTATTTTTTTGTTAATTATTTACTTTCTTTATCTCTAGGCATCTTTTGTATGTTCCATGTGTTTTGCGGGTGATCCCCCAAGGGGCGGGACCATCTGTCCATCACCTTCAAGGTTCTCAGCCCTATAACGGCATGGACAACCCACAGTCCCTTGTGGTTCATTGTGAATATGTTTGTCATGGTGGTGGTGAGATCTCTTGTGTATTTTTCTATCTTAATTGTTTTGTGAATTTCTGGATTTTTAACCCTGTGCTCTGTTTTTTGACTTTGTTTGCTGGATTTGTGAATGTGACTTATTTGACTTGGATTGACTTTGCCTTTTCAGGCAGCTCCTTTTCCCTCTTCTGCTCCATGGAGTTTTATTTTTTTATAGAGCAATTTTTGTAAAATAAATCTTTTATTTATAAAGATTCTAGGTTGCCCTATATGTGACTAGCCAGGGTTTTTTTTTTTTACGGTAATCCCCCTTAGTGGGCAATTTTGAAAGTATTTATGGGACTTATGTGCTTTGGGATTTCTAATTCATAGCAGTCACAACACCAATATTGTGGTTCTCTCAACTTGAAGCCCTTGTCGGCCTACACCGTCAACTACAGGTTACTCCCGTATCAGAGATACCCCTAGGAAGTCCTGGGATCACCATAACAGAGCACATTGCCGTAGCCTGAGGTCTTCCCACAAGCTTAATCTCTTAAAAAGACAATGTCCAAGAGAGTTTTCTAATGACTTGTCTTCAGCTATGAGCAGAACGGCCCAAACTGTCACACAAGTGAATGGATTTTTGCCACCTCCAACTGGGCAGAATTTATTTTGCTTTCCGTCGCTTCACATAATCTGCATTTCCTCCTGGTGGCCCTTTATGTCTCTTCTTCTCTTGCACCTTCTGTACTTCCAGGATTTATCCCCCCTAGGAGGCCCCTTTCTGCTGTCAGTTTCTCTCTGTTTAAATAGCATCTGCCACACTAGTCACCTATGCCCAACTAGGGCAGCCCCTGGTCAACTGAGCAGCCCATTGATGTAGAGGACGGACAATGGCGGTGAACAATTGGAATTCCACCAGTAATAAGCATGAACAGACATGAACTTGGTTGCTTTATTCTGCATACATGTGCACTAAATATACAGTTATAGTCAGTCAGTCAGTCATCTTCCAACCCGCTATATCCTAACACAGGGTCACGGGGGTCTGCTGGAGCCAATCCTAGCCAGCACAGGAACAAATCCCTGGGCAGGGTGCCAGCCCACCATAGGACGCACACACATACACCCACACACCAATCACACACTAGGGCCAATTTAGAATTGCCAATGCACCTAACCTGCATGTCTTTGGACTGTGGGAGGAAACCGGAGCACCCGGAGGAAACCTACGCAGATACGGGGAGAACATGCAAACCCCTAGCATGGAGGACCAGGGAAGCGAACCCAGGACTCCTTACTGCAAGGCAGCAGTGCTACTACTGCACCACCATGCCGCCCCTATACAGTTATAGTTCATTAAAAAAATACAGTTCAACAAGAAGAGTGTGCCAGGGTGTGAATGCACTCTATCAAGCTCAGGGTGAAGAATAAAAACTGCACAGACAGGCCTTATCACACTTCAGAGTTTACTTTAAGGAATAGCGCTTTTGAACTTTAGACTCTCGGATTAGCCTTTCCAACACGCTTTACAGCGCATAAAACGTGAGACGAATATCTGAGTGAACTCCAGACTGACGAAGACTGGTGATAATAACAAGGGCGCCATGGAAGAACTCTCTAAAGCAAACAGTCCACAGAGACAGACCTGGAGCAAGCATACAGAGTTCATCTTAGCCGGGATTGGCTATGCCGTGGGCCTGGGAAATGTGTGGAGATTTCCGTATCTGTGCTACAGGAGTGGAGGAGGTAAGGCGACAGTCATCTCATTTAGCTAACTTCTGTAGGCTTGCCAGAATGATCTCACAAGCTTCTCGTAACTAGAGGTTTTTCTCCATATTTGTGAGTATTTGTATTTTAATAGATAGCAACCATAAACAACTTTATTTAATAAAAAGTTATTGGCTATGAAGCTTGTTCAAAGTATGTTTACATATTTCTGAGATGACTGGCACACTGGCTAACTTTTTTGCTTGAACATACAAGTAAGGACTGGGCTGTTCCCTGTACACATGACAAGACTACGACTACAATCACTACTTGATACTATCGTCTCAGTCACAGCAATCAGTCCTCTTCATGCTGACACAAAGCATGGAAACTTCACAAGGTAAAAGGACGCTCTACTCATGAGGACTGACCAAGCCAAAATAGCCCTTAATTTCAGCTTTTTTTGCCACAGGTTCTTAAACTATACCACAGTATGTCATGCTGGACCTCCTACATAGAATTATTATAGAAAATGTTATAAATCTTGGGAGCTGCAGTCTAACCAAGGACTAAACAAGATGCAAATCAATTACCATTTGTTAGTCGGGCACCCTGAAAGGTAATGGCTCTACTGAGATAGGTGGAAGGACTAGTAACATTTATTGAATGGACTGTGTGTGCATCTGCATGTGAATCACTTAATCAGCCTGTTTTCTAATTGTGATTAGTAACATATTTATTTATTTAGCTGATGCTTATATCCAAATCTGTTTGCAAAGAGAGACTGAGCAGGTTATATGACTGAGACAGTAGTGGCCGTGTTTGAACTGACAACCCAGTCATTTATAGGCCAACTGGCCGAAGTACTTGGCATTGCTCGGGTATACTTGTATGATGGATTCAGGTAGAATGTTGACCCGTTTGTCGGTGCTTGCTGAAAAGCTGGTGTCCCATCTGTTATCTACACTATGTCTCTCATAACTATCAAGGTCTCTGTTCTCATGAGTTGAGAAGTTGTTCTTTTTGTGTGTGATTGGATTCCTTTAATAGTTACATCTCCTTGCTTGGCTGGATCCATTTGTGCTACTTCTTTGAATTTTGGCTTTGGTTCACTGTATCTTCATGACTAGATGTTTGATTCCACATTAATAAACTGGATGGCTTGTTGAATAATTGAATTAATGAACCATGGAAAGTATCTGCAGTAGGGGAACTGAAGTTGATAGACGTCGCTTCAGAGACAAGAGACAGCAACAGTGGTGGTATCCGATAATGCTATTCAGATAATTCAAAGTTGATTCATTTAATGTTCATTTCAGATTGCCACAAATCATGACATTGTATTGGCATTAAAGCCTAAAATTAGAACTGCCTCATCATAACATGGAATTGAATAAATGTCTACTATCAAACAGTAAAAGTTACCAACACCATCTTCAGTTGTTCTCTTTCTACCATCTTGACACACGCTCAATTCAGATGCAAAAATCTACTCAAAGGGTAAGTTTGGTATTTTTAAAGTCAAAGTTATTTCTTCACAAACATGCTATATATGCATCTGCCACACAAACTTTGTGTTCTAAAGTTAATCCCTTTCTATAAATTAAAAAAACATCTTGCCCACACTGGCGCTTTACATTGTAGTCTATGGGGCACAGCAGAAAAGCTAATAAACTTACCAAATAAGTCCATTTTTTAAGCCAAGACAGTTGTCGAGTATTGATCCAAGTCTTACAATTACACACATATGTAAAATAGCTTATACATTGTCACACATATGTACATATTGGTATTAACATGTCCAATGTGATGAATATCACCAAATATTACACTCTCAAACCCAGGGTTGTGGTTAGACACAGCCAACCCCAGCTATCTTTGATTGTAAGGTTAGGATGGGTTGCAAGTCCATTTAAAGACCCTCATACATGCATGAGAACACACTCACATGGGGTCAGTTTGTAATCTTCAGTTATCCTAACATGCACAAGCTCAATTCCAACCAGTGGAAATAGTACTAGGGTGTTGTACCGTGTTATCCATTATGGATGTAATGAGAAATTAAGCAAAATGACACCTTTTATTGGCTAACTAAAAATATTACAATATGCAAGCTTTCTGAGTTGCCTCGAAAGTTTGCATATTGTAATATTTTTAGTTAGCCAATAAAACGTATCATTTTTTCTTGACTTCTCATTACAACAAGTGAAAATAAATGTTTATTTGCAGATTTCCTATGTGTATTTAATTTCTTTTTTATCTTAAATGTTGTTGATTTATAATGATTATTTAATAGTTTTATTTACTTAACAATGTGCATCAACCATTGTACATACTGTATAAAAATTAAAATGTTTACTTATCTGATAAGAAAATGTCAAGTTCAAACAATTCAAGACAAATATTAGCTGTTCATTGACAAGTGACTCCCTAAATCTGTAACCCAAAGAAAAATTTTTTATTTATACCTATGCACCATTTACCATGAAAATGGGTGGCACTAGCAGCAGCCCCCTAAACCATACACAGGTGGCAAAAGGTCTAGAAATGATGCCTTTAATCATAAAATTAACTACAGGGAGGGAGAACAATACCAAAGGGAGAACTCAAAGTACAAACTAACAAGGGTAAGACCCCACTGGGCCTCACTAACAGATCTTGGACCCCCTGTCTATCTGGTTGCCCACTTGATATCACAGAATCATACCAAGGTGCTCTCTTTTTCAACCTCCCATCTCTCTTTGCATGTTGACCCAGGCTTCTCTTACCCCTGTCAGCTGACTGTTTGCCCCGCTCTCCTCCCAATGGTCCACTGGTCCACCAGTCAGGCATTCCTAAACTCCATTGTAATGAGGGGCTCTGTTAGGTAACAAGCTGCACATGTAAAGTACCCACAAAATGTACTCCAGCTGTGTTGCCCCAGGTAAGTCAAGGAATCCAGTCTAAGTTCACTTCAGAATAGGTGGAGGATGCTGGAATAGTGGCAGGAGTTTCTATGAAATTATGTCATTGAAAACATCAACACAAGCACAAACATCTGAACAAAATAAAATTTAATGGGTACCTTTCAAAAAAATAAAGCCCAGACTCCCAAATCAGGAAAATCCTTCCTAATTTCTCCCTGACTCTGGAATTTCTTGTGTTTTTCTCTCTTCTTAACAGGCGCCTTTCTCATTCCATATCTGATCATGCTGGTGTTGGTGGGAATCCCCCTTCTTTACATGGAGCTTGCTATTGGGCAGTACATGAGGCTTGGCCCAGTTCATTCTTTGGCTAAAGTGTGTCCCTTACTAAAAGGTAACTATTTTCCTTTATTGTAATGTACTGAATAAATACACTGTGGTCACAAGTATAAACAATCACTTTTGTATACTGTACAGAATCTGACGGCTTCAGCAGCTGAACTTGAAAACTGATTGCCGCACACAACAAACTATCTCCATCCATTTTGCTTTTCTTACAATAGTGACTATTTTAAAATGAGATCATTTGCAAGATGTATTCTGCGCTGTCCTTAAATCGCCCAGCAACAGTAACTGAATATCTTGTATTATGACTTTTGTGATCTTAGCAGTATGGGCTGTAGAGAGCATCTCAGAGCCCCAGACAGAACCTTATAGACAACTGTCCCTGGTTCCGATAAAGTATTTTATTTACATTAAATACATTTTCACAATCCGCAATCCTATTCTTCTCCTCCCCAGATGGGTGCCGTCCTTCTCCTTTCCTGACTCCAACTCACTGGGGTTGTGGCAGGGCAGCTCCTTTAATATCAGACCTAAAGAGCACTTCCGATGCTACAACATTACAGCCAGGAAGCAAGTCCACGTCAGGAGGAACCTCCTTAAACAGGAAAAGTCCTTTTCAGGCAGCTCCCCTGGTAGCACCCAAATACCTCAACAGTGCTGCCCACCATAATTACAGCTCCCATGTTACCCTGAAGGTGTACAAATAGGACCTCCACCAGGGGGATGCTGCCACCCAGTGTATTGGGGGACTACATGGCCCCAGGAGACAGTCTTTCTCTGTCCTTCCATTATTATGGCCTCCTGGCCATGAAAGGTACCAGCCACTAAGCTGGCTAGGACGCCTATCTATTCATGTTCTACCACTATATAGGCTTCGTGTCTGGGTAAGGAACCACTAGTCCAGGCCAGAATGCCATCCAATTTGTGTCATCTGTGACAGCACTCAATATTTTATTATATTATTTAATTATAATCCTTCAATGAAATGGAAGATTCTGTCAAAATACTTTACCTACAGAATATACAGTCAATATGCCTGTGGTACAGGTAGTTGTCTCTGTGCAGTAATATCTACTGGAGCCATTTTTCTTAAGCTCAATTGACATGATAAACATTTTTCCATGGTAATAACTGTACGTAGTTTGATTTAGTATTAGTGATTTGATTCTTAAGCTACCGTGTCCACGTGCTCAGATGTGAGCCACACATACACAAAGACAGACACCCTGCCTAATATAGTCAAATCATGACCCACAAAAGGCCTGACTTACTCTTTTTACTTTGAGGGCATTGTTCTATACACCAGTCCCTCTTTAATTCAGTTGGAAGCGGCTGCTTTGAAGTTTGTTACCCAAATATAATACAGTTTTCATAAAATTATTCACATATTATTGAATCACAGTGGAATTATTTTTGGCTTTTGTGACAATAATCAACAGAAAAAGATTAATTAATGTCAAAGTGAAAATAGATCTCCGCAAAGTGGTCTAAAACAATTACAAATCTAAAACACAAAATAATTGATCGAATAAGCATTCACCTCCACCAAGTCAGTATTTAGCAGATGCATCTTTGGCAGCCATGACAGCCTTGAGTCTGACTGCACAGGTCTCTATCAACATTGCACATCTGGACGCTGCACATTTTTCCTCAATCTTTTTTGCAAAACTACTCAACTCTGTCAGGTTGCATGGTGATTGTGCGTGAACAACCTTTTTCAAGTCTGGAATCTGATTCAACCACTCCAGAACATGAACATTGTTGTCTTAAAGCCATTCCTGCATAGCTTTGCCTTTGTTTTTGGGGTCGTTGTCTTGCTGGAAAACAAATCTACCCAGGCACTGGTTACTTGCAGACTGCAATCAGTTTTTACACCAGGATTTCCCTGCATGTTGCTGCATTTATTTTACGCTAACAATCTTTCCAGGTCCTGCTGCTGCACAGAAGCATCCCCACAACCTGATGCTGCCACCGCCATGCTTCACAATGGAGACCCTGTGTTTTTGATAATGTGCAGTGTTTAGCTTAAGCCTCACATGGCATTTAGTCCGATGGCTAAAACGTTCAATGTTGGTCTCATCAGACCATGTGATCTTCCCAGTTATTTGTAGAGTCTCCCATATGCATTCTGGCAAACTCTTGCTGAGATATCATGTGCATTTCTTTTAATGGCGACTTTCTGTTTGTCACACTCTCTTCAAGCTGTCTTTCACAGGTCTCTTGGTGGCCTCCCTCCACTAAGTTTTTTGTGAATGGCCAAATCTAGCAGATGTACAGCTCTTTCCATTTCTTAATGGTTGATGTTACTGGACTCCAAAGGGATATTCAGTGACTTGGAGGTTTTCTTGTCTTCATCCCCTGACTTGTGCTCTTTCCAGTGTTGCCTGGAGTGTTCTGTTCAATTCATTTGGTTGGTTAGGTCACCATATTGACTTCTGACAAGCTAGCCCTTCCATATTCATGTGCATTTACACTGCAGCTAACTGAGACCCCAGACAGTTGACCTCCAGTGAACTAATGATGTGACTTCTAAAACCAAATGGCTGCACCACTGATGATTTAGGTGGGTCACATTAAAGGTCAGCAGTCATTTTGTGTTTTAGATTTGTAATTGCTTGCTTTGCAGAAATCTGTTTTCTGTTGTAAAACTCAAATTAAATCCACTGTGATTCAATGTTGTATAACAATAAAATGTGAATGTTTCCAAGAGTTTTATAGGATCTATAAAATGAACATTAGATGCCAACCACTATTAATTTTAAACAAATCATTTCAGTAGTGTTAGCAGTATAATGCAATAAATGTGCCTTCAAAATGATCCATATTACTAAACGAGAATGGTAAACCGGATATGGACGCGGGGACCTGCCCGTGGACGCAAAAGACATAGTGCGCAAGTGCCACACAAAGCCCCCCCCCCAGAGTGAAACGGGAGAGACTACGCACGTGCGCAGGCGCCAGACAAAGCCCCCCCCGCACCAGAGCAAAATGGGAGAGATTACAAACCGTCAGAGTAGGAAACAAAGTAAAACGTCATAAAGAGGTTAAAGAACAGGGACAAACACATGCAGAGCAGGTTACAGAACAAAGCCCCCCTGCCCAGAGTAAAACGAGAAAGACTACGAACCGTCTGACATGCCACAAGCAGGATAAAGCGAGGTCAGAAATAAAACACAGAGTAGGAAACAAAGTAAAACTTTATAAAGGGATTAAAGAATGGGGACGAACACATGGAGAGCGGGTTACAGATGATGAAAACTGGAATGCAACAGCTTCAAAAAAACCTAGGCACGAAACACATGCACACCGAGATACAGAATATAAAGGCAGAAACAACGACAGTTAAACGTCCACACCACACAGCGAAGGCGGACCTGGAAGGTGCAGGCACCTACATCGTGCGTCGGAAGGTGCCTACACAGCATGGTAAAAACCGACATAATACGTAAGGCGCAGGCATCGCCGCCATATTGTGAGTGGCACTAATGCGTAGTGAAGGCGCAGGAGGAGACATAGTAAAACAAGAGGAGTCAACGCCCCGCCCCAGAGTAAAACGGGACACACTACGGGGTCCACAAAGGTGCATACATAAAACCCGAGATGGTACGGACACGCGTCTGAAACCGCGGAAGCAAAACTGTCTCGGCTCCAAAACCAAACAGCTCAACAACTAACACAGCTTCGACACCGAGCCCGTGTGGACAGATCTAATGAATGTGGACGCCTACAACGCACGTCTCAAACTGCGTAGGCAAAGCAGGCACGGATTCAACACGACACAGCTCGAGTGACCGAGATACAAACACGCGCCTGCCTGGATATAATTAATAAACGCAGGCGCCTACAACATGCGTCTGAAATGCCGCAGACCAGGTAGGCAATGCTCCAAAAAGAAAGAGCTCGACTAAACGAGATTCGAAGTGAAATGGGAAACACTACAGAGTCCGCAGTGCTCCACAATGCACCGCATAATGGTTCGGAAAGAGCTTCGTAGTAACAGTGGGGAGAACATACGTGAATCACATTACAGTGATGCATTATTAACAGTACGATAAACATCACAGTATCGCAAACAAATGAAAATTATTACTCGAAAAAGGGAAAATATATTCACCACGGACCAAGTGTCATTGAAACAAAAGCAGAATAAAACGAGATCAGAAATGAAAGACAGAGTAGAAAGCAAAGTAAAACGTCATAAACGGTTAAACGAGGGGGCCAAACACATGGACGGCAAGTTACAGATAATGAAGACCGGAATTCAAAAGCTTCAAAAACAAAAGCTCGACTGACCAAGATACAAACTGAAACGGGAAACACTACGGGGTCCGCAGTACTCCACAATGCACCGCATAATAGTACGGACGGAGCTCCGTATTAACAGTGGAGGGCCCCAGAGTGACACGGGCGAACGCTCTGTATTAAACGTGCGTCATCCTCACACGTGGCTGCCCAGCGGGCGCGGGTTCAAAACGCCGGGGGTAGGCGAGCGAAGCGAGCAGGGGGCAGAGCCCCCTTGTCACAAATAAAATAATGAAACTTAAAGATTAAAAATGGCCTGTCAGAATGAATGGTTAGAGCAAGAATGGGAAGCCTGTAACGCGTTGTCTATACTATCAAAAAAAAATATGGTACTGATATGCTTGTATGGTTTTATTAGTGTTTGTTGGAATGTCCTCTCTGCCCATATTATCCACTGAACTTTACTGTGTAGTCACTTACTGAGGCCTGAAGTGGTGTCCTGGCAGAAATCAATGAGCACACCTCTCCATGAAACTAGAGCAGGGGTAGGCAATGTCGGTCCTGGTGAGCCGCAGTGGCTACAGGTTTTCATTCCAACCCAATTGCTTAATTAGAAACCAATCATTGCCAATCTCAGACCTTATTTAATTTTATGGCTTGTTAGGCTGTGCAATGTAAGGCTCTTATATCGTAGATTTTTTTCCTTTCCAAGAATATCATCCAAATGATTTGAAGCCTAAAACAGATCATTTTCAGTCTGTCACATTTTTATATTAAGTGTTTTATTAAATCAAACAGTGCATGATGAACACACACAGATGTAATTGGAAAAAAGCTAGCTGGAGAACTGCTGGCTGCTTTGTCTTTTCCATCTTATTGCTAATAAGGAGCAATTAAAACACTGAATGCAGCAGTTTAAGATTGAAATAAGCAATTAAGGTTGGAGAACCTTAACAAGCGAGACCACTAAAATGAAGCATCAAAATATCACTTAAGCAATACAGTATGTGCTTCATCAGCAATAATTGAGTTCTCATTAAGGAACTGGGTTGGAACAAAAACCTGCACATACTGCGGCTCTCCAGGACCGACATTGCCCACCCCTGAACTACAGTATCACAGGGAGTGTTTCATTGAATTTGTAACACACTAAATATAAGCCAAAATATAGTGGTAAATGAAGATTGATCAGCTGTATGAATTCTCCTAACAAGAGCAATTGGGCATGAATGCTTATTTTGGGAAGCTGACATTTTTAAGAAAACTTTACAAGAAAGAATTTTTCCTTGATTTCAATAAGTAAAGATCAGACAACAAAATCCTGTGACTCCCCTCTCTAAATATGTAATAGATAGATAGATAGATAGATAGATAGATAGATAGATAGATAGATAGATTATACTTTAGTTGTTCTCAAGAGGAAATAAATATTTTACAGAAGCTCGAAAATAAATAGATAAATATAACAAAAACAAAAAACAACCCCCTCAAACAGACATAAAAACCTCTGGCTTGGATAACAGAGAGCTGTTGCTGTCAGTAAACAGGCTTGCAGATAGCAGTGAAATGAGGTCAGACCTGCTCGGATTGTACCACAATTTTATATTTAAAGTTATTAATATTTGAACATAGCAGGTCCGGCTTGAGTGTCCATACATGGAACAGGCCTAACTGACACTTAATTACTTGTAGCATTGATGCATGCACAGTGCAAGTGCTATAACAGGAAAGTGCCCCTGACAAAGCAGTGTGACGATATTACCAGGTCAAATCAACAAACATGTGCCAAAGTGAACATCCATCCATCCATCCATTTTCCAACCCGCTGAATCCGAACACAGGGTCACGGGGGTCTGCTGGAGCCAATCCCAGCCAACACAGGGCACAAGGCAGGAAGCAATCCTGGGCAGGGTGCCAACCCACCGCAGGACACACACAAACACACTCACACACCAAGCACACACTAGGGCCAATTTAGAATCGCCAATCCACCTAACCTGCATGTCTTTGGACTGTGGGAGGAAACCGGAGTGCCCGGAGGAAACCCACGCAGACACGGGGAGAACATGCAAACTCCACGCAGGGAGAACCCGGGAAGCGAACCCGGGTCCCCCGGTCTCTCAACTGCGAGGCAACAGTGCTACCCACTGCGCCACCGTGCCGCCCGCCAAAGTGAACATGAAAAAAAAAACTTTAAGTTTCCAAAAAACAAACAGAAAAGTTTCGAAAACATTACACAATAGTGCTCTGTGGCAGCAGATCGTGACAACTGCATTTTCAATGTTTTCAGTTGAAGGTGACCTCCAGATACTGTTCTAATAACTGTGCATGTTGTACTCTTTATATAGAGCTGAAGGTGTATATCCAAGGGCTTGTCTTAATCTGGAATAAACTGGCAAAGGAAGCATACATTAATACAAAAAGATATTGTATCATAAGGAAAGCACAAGAGAGGAGTAAGTGAAAGGAAACACAAAGTATAAAAAAAAAGAAAAAAAGCCCAAACTCATCTATGGATCAAGCTAAAAAAGAAGAAGCTAGTCTGTAACTGACTAGGCAGTGTGGATTCAAAAAATTGCAAAAATATCCCTTCCATCTCCTATTCTCCCTCACGTCCTCCCTCTCCCTTCTGGTTTATCAACCTCTCCGGAAGCAAGCCTTTGCCTCAAATCCAAATTCCAAAACCAGACCATTTTTCAGCCAGCAGAGAAGTGCCACTTTAGCTGTAGCTCAGGACAACCTCCATGCTGTCATTGGAATCTTCTATGGCTGGATTACCTATGACACTAAATTTCATAGTGTATAAAGGTGCCTTCTTTACTGAACATTCCAAACCCTCCAGCTGTCATTTGGGTTTACTTGCTGCCCTCTGGCTGAATTTTCTTCAGTGACGTCATATGCATGAACAGTATTAGCTGCCCTGTAGTATCCCCTGTCTTATCTACACAAGCGTGTAGGGAGTCGCTCTAATTGTCAGTATGAATTTGCCTTCTGCAGTTGGTTCTTTGACACCTAAGCAGTTCCTTACAATTTATAAATGTAAGCCTCCATATCTGAAAAATCCGCTTCCATTTTAATAGGAATTTTTTTATGTTGAGGGCTTTATTTCTGGGTTGGGTTGGTTATTGACATTCTCTTTCTTTTAAGCCCCTGATCACTTTTAAAAAAGGGAATCAATAAAATTATTTACTATGTAGCATTCTGTTATGTGTAAGGTTGCCCAAATTCACTCTGGTCATTTTGAAAGACCCACACGCCTAAACAATCAGCCTCATGCCATCCCTAGACCTCACTCGATTCCTCATTCTGTTTGCTGTTCATTTGAAAGGCTCTTTTTGAAATCCTCTCTGTCCCTGATTATGATTTATAGCTCTCTCTATATTGTTTTGGTGTGTAGCTCTGATGCCTCGTGCTATGATTCTGAGTTGGTTCTTTTTAATTTTATCGTAGCCTTTAAGGCATTGTTATATGGATTTTTTGTATCCTTTTATTTTTTTTCCTATGAGACATTCAATTTTTTTCATTTGTTTTTTCAAACTGCTATATCTTTAAACATATTGATTTTCATATCCATTATTTATGTGATGCCATTTTGGGTCTTGTCACATGACTGCGATCGGCACTACCAATGACATCATCAGATTTTTCTGTATAATTATGACAGTGATCACACATGTTTATCCCTCAGTCGAAACAATTCTTTTTTCATTAGATCAACTTTTACACAAGTAGAAAGATTTTGTTTCAGTTTTCTGGTGTTCACGTCTTTATAAAACTTCTCCTCTTGGTTCTCCCTTCAAAACTTTGACATTCTGTTTTGGTGCCTTCCTACATTTTGACCTTGTCCCTGTCTTACTATATTGTGGTTTTGCCCTTGCTAAACAAGTCCTGGTCTTGTACCCTTTTTCTCTCTCACAGTAATCCTTGGTGTTACCTTCAACGCCTGGATGCATGTTGGCCATAGTCAAGCTTGCTGTCTGTGTTCATGGCTTTGTGAGCCTAGCATTCCATAGCTAAATGCTAACACAACTGGAGTTTTTTTTTGTGAATGCTGCAGATGGATGACTCTATCTCAATCTTAGCTCCTCCACATTAATCCTAGAGTTAGCAGCCATGTGAAATTTTCATGTGTTGGTTACATTAAAATATTTTCACTGGATTAATTCTATTCTTTTTCCAAATGTCCTCCTGTTCAAACTTTTTAAAAAATACAACTGATTCAAAATATGGCTGCTAGAGCCCTGACTCAAACCAAACATAATGAATCCATCAGTCCTTATGTAGCTTGAACATTTCAGCTTCCCATTATTTTCAAAACCCTTCTGTGATTTATAAAGTTGTAATTCCTAACACACCAGCAAACCTGAGAATTTTCTGTCCCTTGTCATCTCACTTTTTACATTTACCAGTCCATCCCATACCCACACAAACACTCATACTCACTGCTGTCCTAAACTGGATTAGCCGGATTCAAAAATGGAAGCATATAACATCAAGTCTAGTCTAATTTTGTAAGTCCCCAAAGTCATAGTGTCCTCCACACTACTTGGTAGTTTATTCCATGCGTTTATGGTTCTCTGTGTGAAGAAAAACTTCCTAATGTTTGTACAAAATTTCCTTGTGTTCTTGTTGAGCTCATTTTAAAGTAACAGTCTCTGTCCACTGTGCTAATTCCCTTCATAATTTTAAACACTTCAATCATGTCTCTTCTCAATCTTCTTTAGCTTAAACTGAAAAGGCTCAGCTCTTTTAATCTTTCTTCATAACTCCCCTGTACCCCTGAAATCAGCCTCGTTGCTCTTCTCTGGACTTTTTCCACTGCTGCTATGTCCTTTTTGTAGCTTGGAGACTAAAACTGCACACAGTACTCAAGATGAGGTCTCACCAGTGCTTTATAAAGCTTGAGCATAACCTCCTAGGACTTGTACTCTACACATCAAGGCTCTATATAACCTGACATTCTTTTAGCCTTCTTAATGGCTTCTGAACACTGTCTGGAAGTTGATATTGTCGAGTCCACTATGACTTCTAAATCTTTCTCATAAGGTATACTTTCAATTTTCAGACATCCTGTTGTGCATTCAAACCTAACATTTTTACTTATTATACATAATGAATTATATTTATTTACATTAAATGTCACTTTCCACAAATCTGCCCAAGCATGTATGCTCTGTAATGATTCAACATATTCCATATTATCTGTCAATCCACCTATTTTAGTATCATCTACCAATTTAACCAGCTTATTACTTATATTCCTATCTAATTAATTTATATATACTGTATTAAAAATAGCAGCAGCCCTAGCACTGACCCCTGTGGAACACCACTCTTAACATCGGCCAATTCTGATGAGGTTCCTCGCACCATCACCCTCTGCTTCCTGTGTCTGAGCCAATTCTGCACCCATCTAAAAACATCACCATGAACTCCCACTTCTTTGAGTTTGATGTCCAACTTCTCATGTGGCACCTTATCAAATGCTTTCTAACAGCTAAGATAAATAATATTATATACTCCAGTTTGATTGTATCCTTTTATTGATAGAATAACAGAATAGAATTCCAGCATGTTAGTAAAACACGACCTCCTTCATCTGAACCCATGCTGACTGTTCAGTAAAACTCGTGTTTTTGCATGTGTTGCTCAGTCTTATTCTTAATAATAATAATAAAAATAATAATAATAATAAACAGTATTTGTGCTTCTTTTGTATTCAGGTATTTCTCTAACATACTGTGAGGTTTGTCATCTGCTCATTTGTTTTTACTTTTGCAAGCTCAGCCAGTGTTCCTTTGCCTGCTGCAGCTGCTTATTTCCATGAATTATATTGTGTCACACCAGGTTGTCTTGTTGTGTGTACTTGTAACCTGTGTACATTTCTTTGCACTTTGTGATTCTGTATTATATTTATTAAAGATGGACAGACTCTTTTTGCCCTTTACTATTGCCATAGGGTATTTGAAAGTGCGTGTAAGTGCTCTGAGCCTACACTATGTAAGAGTAAACTGAACTGAACCAAACTGACTTTCTCCTCACAGGAGTGGGCGTGGCCACGGTGGCGATTTCTTTCATCATGTGCACCTATTACAACGTCATTATCACTTGGGCCCTGTATTACCTGCTCAGCTCGTTTCAGAGCCCGCTGCCATGGCAAAGCTGCAATAACACCTGGAACGTCAAGGAGAACTGCACAGACCAGATGACCAACAGCACCATGGCATCCACTGCCAGCCAGCAGTTCTTTAAGTAGGTGCAACGTTAGTAGCCTTTCAGGAAGCACTGATTAATTTGCTTGGCTAATATATGTCAGATTAACTTATTACTTAAAAGCATGATAATTATATGATACGAGATACTTCACAAGCTCAGAGCTGTCATTCCTAAAATCAGACTACATTTTATACAGCAGTCCCCATAACAATTAATATGTTTATGTACATGCCACGATTTTCTCATTACGCCATTGCATCACATGCAAAAGTACATCAACCATGAAAAATATTCTTAATGTCCCCACAGCTGTTCATGTTAAACTGAACATACCATGACAACATAGCAGAGATACTGCAGTAGGACATACTTTAGGGTGTTTAAAAAGCTGACAGGATCATAAAGCTAATAGTAAAAAAATAATGGCATGCAAATTTTTAGCAATTAACAACTCTTTCATTTCAAACTGAAAAATGTTCTTGTAAATTTATTGTTTTAATTTGACTACAGCATGTTCCATGTTACAATGTACACTTCCTAATTTGCTAATTAAGAAAGCGGCCATATTAGGTGATTTGGAATTGGGCTAGCTAGGATAAGGAGAAGAGGTTGACAGAATTGCAAACATACCTGCATCTGCACTCATTCTAGCTACAAGGTCCTGGAAAAGACAAGTGGAGTGGAGGAGTCAGGAGGTCTGCGCTGGGAACTCTTCGGTCTGCTCATTCTGGCTTGGGCACTCATCTACTTCTCAATCTTTAAAGGTGTCAAATCTACCGGAAAGGTAAGAGGAGGAATATCACTCTCAAATTTTCATTGTAATCTGTCCATAGAACCATTCAAATTCGAAATAATATCATCTCAGTGAATTTCTTGTTTCCCGAACAGTTGTAGGGCACTACGGTGGCACAAGGGTGCACATTTCACGTGACTCGTTTGTTGAACTCACTGTGGAGTTAAAGGGGTTTCCAGTTTCTTCCCAGTGTTTCAAGGTGTGCCATCACTACTTTTACACAAGTGGGAGTTTTGGTTCAATTTTTGTCGAGTTCTGGTTCTATGATCAAGATGGATGCTTTATAGGTGTAATTACTGGGCCAAAAAGCCTGTGAAATTAATAAGTAACTAATTTCATTAATACCACAACATCACTTGAGGTTACTTGGAGATATTATGACACAGATGGACATGGCTAAGTGTGAAAAGCATATTGAAGACGGTAATTTACAGTAGCCTCTTTTATAAATATTCATCTGTAGCAGTAGGGTGTTGTACAGTGTTAGTCATTATGGATGCAATGAGCATTGAAGCAAAATGACCCCTTTTATTGTCTAACTGAACAGATTACAATATGTAAGGTTTCGAGGCAGCTAAGGCCCCTTCTTCAGCCAAAATGTAATAAGATGACTCCTCATAAATATTCATCAAAACGTTCAAGCTAAATATCTTTGGACTTGTTTAAAGTGGCCCACTTTATCAAATACTCAAAACATGTTACATATGGCCTGTGATGACCACTACTTTTCTCAAAGGTCCTCTTTAATGAGTGTTTTATGTATAGATTGTGTCCATATGATGAATAATTTAGCCGGATTAGAGTTACACCTGGCATTGAAACATGTCCCCAGTGTCTGCTAACGTCTATCTGCACAGCACAGTGCACTAATCTGTAGTTTGAATGGAAACTGGCAGCTCATACTGACCCAACAAAAAAAATGAAAAGAAGGTGAAATGACACATTTCTGTGAAGAACTTTAATGTTTTATCTTAACACCAAAGACACAATAATCTCAGTAACACAATGGAAGCTCAACTTCACACACACTCCTGCCACTCTGCTTCACTTTTTATAGGTTTGTCACCCCTCCACAGCTGTTGCTGCCCTGAATGAGTCTCTTGTCTCTTCTGATGACTTTACTGCTGTATGTGAACAGAAAACGTATTTGCATTTCCATTCATATTAAATGGTATTGCTGTCTGTTTCTGACCAACTCCAAAAGTGTTTATCACAAGTATTTGTAAAGTGCCACATATCAACCGAGTGACAGATTGCTTTTCACTATAGCAGGTAATTATGAAAGACTTTTTTACAGAAAAATCAAAGAGTATGAATTAGGCTGGAATATTAATAAACTAATAACAACAGGCATCTCATCAAGTTTGCTTCCCACAACCCTAAAACTAGACTAAGTATACAGACTGATGAATGAATTATGTGATATGCAGTATTATCACAGTTTCTATAGTACTTTTTATTTTTTCCATCACACTGGACACAAGCAGAGAAAGACTTTGATGGCATATTTATTATTATCTACTTGTGAAACAGACTGAGGCCAAAGTGTCCCTGAAGACATAACCATTGGCCACTGGCGCTTGTAGCCCACTTCTTTTATTGTAATTATTTCATTTCCAGTATTATAATCTTGTCTACTAATAGTATAAAGGCACACAAACAGGTAAGGACAGGGAATGAATTAAAATATGCAAAAGATGCACTGCCTTGAGTCTGAAACTGTGATGCCATTAACAGAACAGATCCAAGGCTTGCCAATGCATAAGTCAGCATTCTGCCATTTGGTTCCCAGTCTTTTAGAGACGGAGTATTACACTCCAATCCTAGAGAGCTGCAGTGGCTGTAGGCTTTCATTCTAACCACTTTATTTTAAGTAGTAAACAAGTACTGCTTTAATATCTGAACGTGAGACAACTGTTTTAGAGGAAATTGGAGACATGAGAGAAAACACAGGTGTACAGGAGCTATAAAAATGGACTGCACAAAAATGTCATCAGACCCCAGGGCCAAAGTCGGGACCTCAAGAGTTCATAGACCCCAGTGTCTAGTGTTACACCTCAGTACTATCTTGAAGACACCAACATCTGAAAAAGGTTCTGGCTTAAAATTTGAAAAACTGCTGCTGATGTCTGCTTCCGCTTTTACTTTGCTGCTAATGGCTGCTTCACATGCTTTGCTTTTATAAGATTGATAAACGTGAGTTTAGATACTGCAGAAATGCATTCATTACTCCTTTAGTCTAATGTAACCAGTAATTAACAAAGGCTTCTTTTGTTGTTAATATCACTTACATAGCATCAGTGAAGTGGTTATTCATTTTTGCAATATGGTCTACTAAAATATTTTCACTTTCGAATGGTCAGAGGTGGCTTATGGGTGACATATTTTTGCTTTAGTATAAGATCTGTGAATCCTTACAATTCATATGCAATTTTACCAGCATATAAAATACCTCCCTTCACAGAGATGAAGAACCTATCTACTGATGCTTTATAAGCATAATGAAGACCAAAAGACGTCTTTGCTAAGGACTTGTTGCATAAATGAGTATTAGATGCATTTTTGCAAGACCTCGATTAAAGTTTTACTGTAAGATTGTTAATTTTATGTATTAGTCTACCCTTCTAATGCTTTGTGAGTTTGAAAAATAAACTTCACGTGATGTTTTATTACCAGAATATCTGAAACTTATTTTTTTAACTATTGACTGTATCAGTTGTGATAGATAAACGTTGAATGACATCTTTCATACAGAGTGCTTTTGATATCTGTTTCATGTTTTCCATAGTACTAGGGTGTTGTACCGTGTTAGCCATTATGAATGTAGAGAAAAGCCAAGCAAAATGACACATTTTATTGGCTAACTAAAAAGATTACAATATGCAAGCTTTCGAGGCAACTCAGGCCCCTTCTTCAGGCAAGATGTAATCATAAAAATTTAGGTTTGTTGCACCTCTTCTTGGCACAGACATGGAAGAGTTGTCTATGGAGTGCATTTTAAGACAAACACTTGCTGAGGACACCAATTGGCACCTTTCTTTTTTTGCCACAGGTGGTGTACTTCACTGTGCTGTTTCCTTACGTCATCCTGTTGGCTCTCCTGATTAATAACTTATTACTTCCTGGAGCTATGAAGGGGATTGAGTTCTATATAATTCCAGACTGGAATAAGCTCACCGAACTGGAGGTAAGATGACAATGGCTGCTAATGATTTATTACAGTATGTATTCTAGTGGGAGAGAAAGCTGCAGAGGTATTGACCGGTGATAAAGACATGCCAGCAGTCTATGCTAAAGTGTAATCACATGCAATCTGATGGATAACTTTGAGAGATCTGGGTTCTCTTCTAACTTCTGGTGTACTCTTATATTTAATGATGTCAGGCCAGTGTGGGTATTTCCCACTGTTCTAACAATTCATCCTAAAATGACAGAATATCCTGATTTTTATATGAACAACATGCTACAAGATGTCTCGAAGTCAATGTCAATGTCAATTTATTTATATAGCACATTTAAAACAACATAGGAATGCTGTGGCCAAAGTGCTTTGTCACTGCAACCTCATTTAGCCTTCTTTCTATTCAACTTTATGAAAGGCAGGTAAAAGTTCCCTTCAAGTCTAATATAACTGAATATTTTGTGATTCTCATCATTGATTGACCTGTATGGTTCTATAGTTTCAGGATAAATCAAAAAGTAAAGGCAATTTGAGAATTACACAGTGACCCCAGTGGATAGAATTTGATACAATACAAAATGTTCGCGATGGCTTATGGGGTTGTGAATTTCAGCAGGTTTCATTCCCTCTGCCCAAAACAATCTCACTACAGTGTGTTGTTTAACAGTGGTGCAACCTTGCAGTGGCGTGTACATGTTCTTTTGACTTTGGCTTCAACTAGACTAACAACAGAGCTCTGAGCTGTGTGTTTTCAATCTACCCATAAGCCATTGCAAATGTGTTGTATTGCATCAGCTTCTACCCATTGTGGTCACCGCATAATTTTCAAATTGACTTTACTTTTTGATATACCCTCATAATTAACCAATATGTAGGTAATCATTTTATAGGTAACCAACAACCCACAGCTTGTGTTATTGAATATACAGTAGGCCTATTCATCTATTGAATAAAAACAATTAAGGGTTTATGGCATTCGGATATTACATATATAGTAAACTGATGGTCTGCAATTTAGATGTAGTTGGAAAAGTGGTCCTTAGATTTGAAAAGGTCGAGAAACACGTCTTTAGAGTGTCGATCTATTCAGATGAATATAGGTATGCAGTCTTCTGCCAACCTGCATAATCCTCCTCTCGAATTGAGATGCCACACCCGAGTTTACTTCCACATTTATTTTCCCACATTAGTCAAAGTCTAATCTGACATTTTGGGATTAGGGAAAACTCAACATCAATTTAAAAAAACGCTGGTTTGGTACTCGAGAGGCTATAGGTATTCTTCTACAATGCCATGGTCTACGTTGCTGGTGAAGGTCAACATATACTGTACACAAATGTTGCTGTCCATTTAAAGAAATTGGGCAGTCGCAATCCATCTTGTTGATTCAAAACAAGCAAATTTAACCATGTTCTTGGCTTTTTGTATTTCCACTTACACTTAACTGGCCAGCTTATTGCCTCTCAGCTTTAATGAGTGGTGCATGGTCAGACAGTGAATTGATGATATCTCTGACACCAAATACTTTGTTTCTTCTGCTTGCAGGTGTGGGTTAATGCTGCTGCACAGATTTTCAACTCCATTGGTGTTGCTTTTGGTTCTCTAATCTCCATGTCCAGCTATAACAACTTTGAGAACAACATCCTAAAGTAGGCTCCTTTGGAAATGGCAACATAACAGAGCCTGTAGTGAGTGATAAATGCTGATGAAACAGTTGCTTTCCTGCATCTGAGGGAGATGGTGACTTATGGTATTTTGCTTGAAAAGTCTGTGTAGGAATGATAGAGTACATTGGTGTAATAAGGTAACTGAGTCAGCCTCTCCTAGAGCTAGGAAGGATGCTTGATTTATTTAGCATATCAATGTGACTGATAAGGAATTAAAGAACAGTAGGTTCACTGTAGCTTGTTATACAGTATAAAAGAACAACCACGTCTTTAGAGTGTCGATCTATTCAGATGAATATAGGTATGCAGTCTTCTGCCAACCTGCATAATCCTCCTCTCGAATTGAGATGCCACACCTGAGTTTACTTCCACATTTATTTTCACACATTGTTGAAACATTTTGATGAGATTCAGCCCAATTAATTCATCTATCCTATTCATGTAGATTGTCCAGAATCAGCCTAGTTGTTCTTCTCTGGACTTTCACTAGCCCTGTTATGTCTTTTTTGTAATATCCAAATCAAAACTGAACACAGTACTCCAAGCAAGGTCTTACTAGTACATTATAAAGCTTGAGCATAGCCTTCCTTTACTTGTACTCCACACATTGCAATGTATAAACTAACATCCTATTAGCTTTCCGGATCGCTTCTGTATACCACCTAGATGTAAACTATATGACTCCACTATGACTTCTATGTCTTCTCATATAGTGTACTTTCAAGTTTCAGACCCCACAATGTGTATTCAAGTCTAACATTTTTACATTCAACATGCAATATAAGTCTACTTGCTTAAAATTACATCTGCCACAGATCTGCCCAACTCTATGTGCTGTCCAAGTCCCTCTGTAATAATGTAGCTGATACTGCATCATCTTCCCTTCCAACTTGTTTGGTATCATCTGCAAGCTTAACCAGCTTATTGATTATATTCTATTACCCCTTTCAGTGTTTGAACTAATTTTGTATCCATCTACAAACCACACCCTGAATCCCACTTCTTTTAAGTTTAATCAATCACCTTTCATGTGGTACCTTATTAAAAGTCTCCTGAAAATCAAGATACATAATAAATATAATATAAAATACTATAATATAATATAATATAATATGCACTTTTCTTACTGTATGCTTCCGTAAGTTCCAGTATATTCCAGTATATTAATGAAACAAGACCTTCCCCATCTGAACCCATGCAGACGTTTGTAGTACTCCTTTCCTTGACATGTGCTGCGTGATCTTTTCCTTAATAATTGCTTCCATTATTTTACCTGTGATTCATGTTAAGCTTACTGGCCTAAGGTTACTTGGATCTGCCTAATCATCCTTTTTATAAAATGGCATAATATTTTCTAGCCTCCAGTCTTTAGCAATTTCCCTAGCGTGAAGATTTTCAAAAAATATGTGTCAAGAGTTTATGTACTGTATGTAATCACTAACTTCCTTAAGCACTCAAGGATAAATGTTATTTGATCCTGGTAATTTGTTAGTTTTCAGCATATTTAACCTAAGCAGTACAACTATAGTTTCCAAGTCACTAACTACCTACTTAGTAGCCCCTGTTACAGCTGGGAGGTTGTCTGCTTCCTCACATGTGAACACCTCTGAAAAATGCAAGATCAAGGCATTTGTTATTTCACTGTCTCATCCGTGCATATATGGTTTCAGGACCCAAATCCCCACCTACACACAAACCCCCCGGATATGCAAAAACCACAGATGCTCAGGGCTTATATTAAAGCATAAAGACGATTGAACATACAAAGCTATACAGCAGGACTGAGGGTTGGCTGGGCATGGGTATGTTGGAATACATGCTGTTTCTTGTGTGTATTTAGTGAGAAATGTTCTTAATTTAGTGTGAATGCCATACTGGACCCTTTCCCAGCTGGGATGCCTCAATGGAAGGACAGTATGGAGGAAGGCATAACCCAGCCAGGACTGGGCTGAATTAACATTCCATGGAAAGGGATAAATTAGTGGACAATAGGGAGGAGCTGGGATACAAAGAGTAGTTTCTCCCCATAAATAACAGATGGCAGTGCTCCTCTGGTATGAACCCAATAAGGATGCCCGCAGGGGATTATGGAAATTGTAGTCCTGCGGGACAACTCTGCTGGGGTCCTTGGGTGCTGCCAGGGGGAACTGCAGGGAGAGCAATTCCCTAATTCAGGAGGCTTCCGACTGACCCAAAAGTGCTTCCGTCAGGCTATGCCCCAGTACCAGAAGTACTCCCAGGTCTAACATAAAAGTGAGCTGTCCAGCCTCCTCCACTGAGTCAGTGTCGACAGGAAAAAGGCAAAGCTCACCTTGAGGAGGAAGAAGATGAGAACTGTTTATTGAAAGGCTGTAGATTGGTTGGAAAAGAGGTATTTTGTGAAAATAAAAACCTTTATTATACACCTGGGATTGTTTAGTTTGGTGTGCCTGGGATTCTGGGGCTCTTTTACATGAAACAATTCTGGATATTTTATAATTATTTCAAACTGTGGTTGGTAATAACACACTATGCAAAATTATTTATTAACAACAACAAAAAAAACTAAATAAACAAGAAATAAAGTTAAGGAAGGGGAAGAACCCTGGCTGAACCAAAACACATGGGGCGTAGCAGGCAATCATTAATTTAAAAATCTGAAAAATGAAAAAGGCAGTGTTTGTTATCTGTTAAGAAAAGAATAATTTTATTGCAACTGAAAGAAATGTGGGGCGAAAAGTGCAATCAGTAGTATTTAATTTGATTTGCATTCAACACATACTGAATCACAATTATGACAGACATTTGTTATAAATGAGCATCCTCACTTTAGTGAGGAAAAAAAATTTTTTTTAAAATCGTAGTTTAGTAAGGTAGCTTAAGGTGCTGCTGGCACTCACACTGACTGAGTGGCGAAGAATCATTTGTGCACGTTTACACACAATGCATAAGACTTGTTTTGCATATAATTGAATTTAATTAATGATTTCTTTTTTTCTGGCAGAGATACACTCGCCATTTCCATAACCAACTCTGCTACAAGCATACTTGCAGGATTTGTCATTTTCTCTGCTTTTGGCTACATGTCTCACCTACAGAACATTCCTGTCAGCAGCATCGCTGTAGATGGTAGGTGTTCTAATGTAGCTCATATCTGGGATAATGAATTGCTTTTATTGCTTGCTGTGCCTGCCTTACTTTAATGTAAATGGAAACTCTGCAATGGGGTCAAAAATTAATTTTTGAGTTAAGTTCAAATTCTCATATTATGATATTCAGAACATTGAGAAAATTTGATTTTAGCATGGTGTCTGTATGTATAAAATTGAAATTGATTTTCACATCCAAAATTTACTGTTTTTGTCTGCAAATTATGTATTTTGGTTTGTAATGTGTAGAGTTCCTGGATGACTACATTGCAGCAAATATAGAGCATTTTAGAACATGCGATTTCCGCATTCCTGAAAGGCAACAATAACTTCTGAAAAAATTGACCTGTATTCTTCTTCAAACAAGTTAGGCTTGCATTCTTTTTCTGTTCTTCTTATCAACTGTATTGTTAAGTTGTGGGTGGTCATATCCATTAGTATTTACTTTGTGGACAGACGGTTGGACTATGGTGTGTTGTAGCAAGGAGAGCTGCACCTGAACCCCATGCTCTTTCTGATTGGACTCCTTTTGTGTTTATGCGAGTTTCCCCTCACCAATTCTGGCGTTCTCCTATAATCCAAAGAAAGACACAAAGTTTAGGTTTATTGGTGTCTTCAGTGTCCTAGCTTGTTTGAGTGCAGTTCATGCATTGCGGCCATGCTATTTCCAACTCTGCAGAAATCTTAAGTGAATAAGTGCTTTCAGAAAGTACATGAGTGCAGCGTCAAACTATATGGGGTTGTTGTACGTACCATGTAGAAGAGTGAGATGCATTGTAATCTGTTATGTGTGTGAACGTTCAGAATCAGAAGCAGAATTCACTTTATTGGCCAGGTTAGGGTTTGGGTTAATATGTACTAGAAATTTGTCTTGATAGTATTGGTGCAACATACAAGGACAAAACAGAATACAAAAGATTAATATAGGAAGATAAACTATAAAATGATAAAATAGGATGCAGCATACAAGGGAAATACAAAAAATAAAGAGATAGTAAGATTAAAATGTCCAGGCAATCTAGTGTGCAGGCATACATAGATACTGAGTAGAAGCTCAGACCTGATTAGTAAGAATAACTGCGTGTGGAAAAAAAACATTTAGGTGACGTGTGTCTAAGCTTTCACTGCACAAAGATGTCTGCCGGAGGGAAGTCTTTGGAACAGATAATGCCCTGGGTATGTCTGATCAGCAATGATCTTTGTGGCCCTCTTCCTTACCCTGGACACAGAACTGAGGTCCTACTGAGGCAGTGTTAACCACTAAGGCCAAACACACTTTTCTAATCATATTTTACTTGCAGAAAGCTGGAGACAGATAAATTCAGTGAGCTCAGTGGCAACGTCCTTAATAGAGTGGGTGCAGACTGTTATAAGAAAAGTTTTTGAACACAAAAGTGAAATAAAGGAAAGATATTTTGTACAGTGTGTGGATAATAGTTAAGATGCATTTTACTGATAACATTGATACAGAATATACTAACATATTTTATACAAAGTTCATTTTTATTTATACACTATTCATTCTTGCTTACACTGCATCCAAAATGGTGTCTATGGTGACCTATGCTGGACAACAGCAAACAATATCAAAAATGTCCAGGAAAAATCTCACATCAGTTTTGTCAAATAACTCTCTGCCATGTCGCTCAGTTGTTAGCTCACAACATGTAAAACACACTGATTTTTACTAAAATATTGTTACATAAACTACTTGTGGAAAAAGCTCTGCAACACCGTGTTTGAAAACATGAGATTAAATTTTTTTCTTGGCCATCACGACAAACTACATGGGGTAAGTAACATATAAAAAATATCATTTTTGAATGGGGTATTCCTTTAATATTATTGTGTAATATGTTATGATGTTACATTATTTGGCCCCAGCACCTCATGAAAGTGTATTGGATTATGCAGATTTAGAAGATTTATGGATGGACAGATGCAGAGACTAAAGCAGGGGAATATGATGTAAAGCAGTTCACTTCAGCCTTGCTATGCTTGCTGGGTTTCTTTCTTACAATTTTTGGAATAGTGGGACTAAATTACACATCGGATTACTGTCTCTGTAGTTTTTCCTCCAGGTAGTCCAAATTTGTGTTCCATATTCCCAAAGATATGTGCGTTTCGTTAACTAGCAATTCTAAATCTCAACTATGAGTGTCAGAGTAGGTGCTATGGTGGATTTGTACCAGCTTGTTGGAGAGGTATGGCTTCTTGATACCATTCTTTGCAGTTAATTATAATTTCCAAGTGCGTAGAACTTTGCTATAAGCACTACGCTTTGTGTCTCTTTTTTAATCATTATGTCTGTGACACGTTTTGAAGACAATGACTTTAAACCTATTTCAGCCTTATGGGAGGTTATAAAATCGCTGGAGTTCAAATTAATCTTTTATTTGAATCACTAGCTATGATTGTTCAGCTGTCCAGTTTAAAGCAATCATTGTCAAATCACTTGCAGACTCAATACTGTGCAGTGCATTCCCTGGCTTGAGTAGGTTTTTTATGACAAAACATTTTCATAAATTTACAAATATTACCTTTTTGCTTCAGTCCTAAGAAGCAACATTTGCCCTTCATCCAGTCGTCCATATATTAAACCAAGTTTCCTAAGATGAAATTTAGTTTTTACAGAAGCTCAAAAAATTGAGTTATTTGAATAAATACCCAAAACCATACCCTCAAACACACATGAGAATTGCTAAAAAGATGAAAAAATCTTCTGACTTGACTAACATAAGAGAGTAGTCACAGTGGTACACATTATAAAGATGCATTGCCATTGGTATGAAGGAGCCCGACTCTTACTGCATTATAAGTTACTTGCAATTTTCTAATTAATTGTGACACGTTGATGGCTGTGTCTTGTCTTAGTCCATAATCTCAGAAATTTTCAGCAGTCTTGGGCTAATACTTATGTATTAGTTGCAATTGTGACTATGGCTAATGACAAAAAGCATTAATTACTGTACTCTATTCTAATACTTCAACTCTATCAAGGATTGAGTTCTCTTAAACTGCTCTAAACTGCAAATGAGTGCTGTAACCAACCATAGGTACCGTCACTATGTGCTTAAGTGTATTGGCAAATCAGAGGTGTTCACATCGTATGACATTTGGCGATCCTACATGTGTTTTTAGAAGTCTGATCTTTATAAAAAAAAAAAAAAAAAGCATACTGTGTAAAAGACTGTTATGGCACCTCAGACAAGGCTCTGATTACAAATATGCAAAAGATTTTAAAAAACACCCTGGATAAGTGACAAGTCACCCAGTCCTGCAATTATTTTTCTCAAATTTAATTACTTTTACTTTGTTCCAAATGTCAAACATAAATTGAAATGGATCTGAAACGAGTGGCACACTGTGTGACACACAACTAGTTTATGGTTGAGCATATGGAAGCATGCCTGAGCATAGTGTCTTATAATATTGATGAGGAATTTATGCTGAATAGCAGATACTTGCAAACAACACATTGTCCTAAAGAATATAACAGGTATGTAACTGCTCTAGAATTGAGTTGCACTGGCTACTTAGGACCTGCAGGAAAAGTTTATGTGGCTACAAATAATGAGGCAAATGTATGACTGGACTAGACTACAGTACTTTAATTGTACATCCAGTAACAAACTCCGAACGGGCTTCATTTGCAAAAGTTAACTAACAATTTCAATCAAGTCTTTTTTTTTTGTCTTTCAGGTCCTGGACTGGTGTTTGTTGTTTACCCACAGGCCTTCTCCACCATGCCAGTGGCACCTCTCTGGGCAGTACTATTTTTTGTGATGCTTGTCTGTTTAGGACTTGACAGCCAGGTATAGTAATATGGTTTGTGTTTAATATCCTTCACTCAGACTGACAGTTCTACTGCTTATTCAGAAGCCATTATGTAAAAATGTAGGGTTTGATCACAGCAATTATTTTTTTATATTAATAACATCATTCTGTAAGCATTACACTCTCATAAAATGAAACAAAGACATCAAGTATGGCAACGTTTTTACATTGATTAGCAAATGACTTACTTGTATCCTTGTAACAGATATTATTCTTATTTGCAGTTTGCAATGGTGGAAGTGATGGTTACAAGCCTTATGGACGGTATGGGAAACTCTCTTTTGAAATACTTAAAACACAAAGAAGTTCTTGTTCTTCTCGTCTGCTCAGTGGCCTTCCTTCTTGGGATTCCTCATGTGATGCAGGTGAAGACAATAAATGAGTTACCCACAGGTTGAAAGTAGCATTGTGCAAGTGATCACATATTTCTGTCTCTTTCTACTAATACCCTAAACATAGGACTGCACATACTGTAGCCATCTTCTTAAGTTGTAGTAAAAAAGTCAATGCACAGATGGCAGGTTCAATAGGGTCTTTTGTAACTTTAAAACAGATTACCCTGCCATGAATGGGTGTTCAAAGATGTTCAATGACTATTCATACCTCATTAGTTTTACTGGTAACAAAAGATGATTATTCATTTTTCCCAGTTGTCCTGCTTCCAGGCTCTGTGCGACCAAGACTGATAGAATCTAGAATTCTAAAAGCATCCAAAGGGTTTTTGGGTTTTATGTTGGGTTTTATTTTTAACAGGTTGGAATTTATACCTTTCAGCTGATGGACCATTACACTGCCATTGTGTCTGTTATGTTCCTTGCTTTTTTTGAGGTTGTTGCAATCTGCTGGATATACGGTAAGAGCTGTAATATCTGCAGTATGTATGATTATTTACTGTAGGTTAGCAAAATTATTTTTTTAAAATATGAACAGTGTCATTTTTACTGTAATTATGGGATGTAAATGTTGCACCTTGGCATATTTTAGCAAATACACTAGATTTCCAGGGTGGCATAATGGCACATTGTTTAGTTCTGCTGCCTCACAGGTGCAGTGCCCCAAGTTTGTACTCTTTAGCAGGTTGTTAGCTGTATAAATTTTGAATGTTCTTCCATTTTTCTGCAAATTTTCCCCAGGCACACTTGTTCTTCCCCAAATTTTTCAAAAGTGTGTGCACCAAAATAATTAGTGCTCAGTGTAATGCTCAGTCCAGGATTGTTTATTCCCTTAAACCCGATGCCAGAAACCTGAAGTTGATTAAGCATGTCTAAGAAAGTTATTCTAGGTTTAAAAGACTTCAGTTACACCACAGATACGTTGACAGTGACGGTGTGAACAACTTTATATGCAGACCATCGGAATGTGCAATAAGACAACTATTTTATTTTATACTAACATAACACAAAGTAACATTATCAAAACCAATTATTCCATTTCTGACCCAGTGAAACTGGAGACTATATTAGCAGCCCTGGGCACGGTACTAGGCATAGTGGTGAAAGCATTGGACATCAAACTCTGAGGTCTCAAATGTTTTAAGTTTACTTGGATAAAGGCATCAGCAAAAATATAAAAAAAGTTAATTGCAGGATCCACACTCACATGTCATCACGATTATGAAACCATCAATCAGCCTAACCAGTAGGTCTTTGCATATATGAGAAGAAAACAGGAGTGCCAGAAGAAAATCTGTGTAGACATCAGGAGAACATGAAATCTCCACAGCAATAACAATCAGGTGGATTCAAACACTGCATCCATGTCATGCAGTGACACTGCAGTGTCACTGCATCCATGACGTGACCATTCAACTTACTATGTCTCTGTGTCATCTTGTATTGATAAACTGAAAAAAGTTGACAACTTTTGCATTAAATTGTATTGAAGATCTGAAAGCCTTTATTCTCACTTTTGTCAAGTAAAGCCAAGTTATAGTAATTGCAGTGTTGCATCTATTCAGCAAAAGCTCCCTCAGACATTCTCAAGACTTGCATGAAGTTGCTATAAAACTATACTGTGTGGATCTCTACAGAGGAAATGTGAAAAGAGATGGAGCTGGATATTTGCTTTAGTAATTTTTTATTGTGAAGAATGCTAACTGTTCCTACTTGAGAACTACATCATCGGGCTTTTTTTTTTTTACCATGCTCTAAGCTACAACTAGAGGATTCTGTTAACTGAAACTAACAAGTCTATTATTAATTAATTTGGACCTAATATTATAATTTTTTATGTATTTATGTCAAGGTGTCTGCCGCCTCTCTCAGAATGTTCAGAAAATGACGGGACAGGAGCCAAGCCTCTTTTTTCGCTTGTGCTGGATTGTGGTGTCTCCAGGTCTTGTAACGGTATTGTTTCTAAGAAAGCTCTAGATCAAAAACAATCAAACAGTGTACATTTTGATTAACATTTTACATTCAACTGCAAATGTTTCCAGAGTTAGGAAGTCCATCTCAAAAATAAGGCAACAGTAATAGCCTGATGACATAAAACCACTAAATGTTGCTAAATGTCAAAGCTAAGTCACTTTTATCAGAGTAACTGCAAAGACAAGTGCTGAGCCTCTGGGAAGCTCTTTCAAGCTAAGGCTTCTTTTGTCGGTTACAACTGCTCTACAACATTAGGGGCAATACAACTACTCTGTTATTACTTCTGCTACATTATTAATGTACAGATACATGCACACAATTTTGGTTTAAGTTAGTAAGTGAAAATTATATTGACAAACCGCAGCTAAGCAAAATAAGAAATGTATGTTAATTAAACATTGGTGGATTTAAGACTACAAAGCAGACCATATTAAACAGACAACAAGATAATCACTCTTGTCGATATACAGGCAATATATAAAGAAATCATTCTTATTAAAGAAGATTAAAGTGTGTAGACACATCATAAATTATCCAGCCTTTTTGATTTGGACAAGTATTTTAATACGTCAAGGGATCAAACAACTGTAAATAACAGAAATGTCAAAATAATCCATCTATCTATTTTCAAGACTTGAGTTAAGTGGGACAAAATATACCCCAAAAGTATCGGTGCACAAATCACAAATATGCAAACCCAAGGCAGGCTGCACAATATGAGGTATAAAGTATATAATCATGGCAAGCTCATAAATACACAACATTCTTCCCTTATGTTCACTTGCTCTTCTCCAGAATATTTCCAGGTGAAAATTTTCAAAAAACACTTTAAGAAACTGAAAGGTGGGTGTCATTACCCTTACAGTTCACCAGAAATAATTGCAGAGAGAATAAGTACAATTTAAAATTATGATATAACTAAATCTGATATTTTTGATATTGATCTCAGATTCAGGGTGTGACCACCAGGGAGCGCCAGAGAGCCCCAAACCACAGACACAGTAACACAAAACACACAATACAGGAATAAAATATATTCCAAAAAGAACTGTACCTTTACAGACCTCCTTCCAGCAACGTGCCGCAATTATACAATAAATGAACAATAAAGCACCAATTCTTCCTGCTCTCTAGCTCCGCTGAGTGTTGCTTACTGCCCCCCCCCCCCCCCACCCCCCACTCCGACTTGTCCATGTATGGCAACAGGCTTCTTTTTAAGCCAGACCAAGGAATGCTTCTGGTGTCATACTGGAGAAGCACTCCTGTGCCATAAACAAAGTAGGGAGGTAACCCCCCTCGACAACACCCTCTAATGATACCCAGGGACCTGACAGGGCTGCACTTCTGGACTTGAACTCCCAAGCATCCCTGCTTGTGTCCTAATTGGGTTCCTATGTGAGGACCACCGCAACCTATTGTATGAGGGATTGAACTAACTATCGCTGGTCCTTCCATTAATTTACACTGACCGGGTACAAAGTTATTTATTTGTTCCGCCGGCCAATCCGTCTTCATCATTGCGCTTTCCTCCAGTCAGGGTATTGGCTTCTTCCACATCTCATCTGGGATACCTGTTCTCCTCCTACAGGGTGAGGATTTCTGGAGATTTTTTACAATGCAAAAACAAGACACAGTTGCTAAAATTATCATCTTCCCCCACAGATTATCCTGGTTTTTACTATTGTTCAGTTTAAACCAGCCCGTTATGTGGATTACATATACCCATCATGGGCCCAAGGAGTGGGCTGGGTAATCAGTATGGGGTCAATTATTTGGATTCCCTTGGGAGCCGTGCACACTCTCTGGATACTAAAAGGACCTCCATTAGAGGTGAGTGGGTGGGGATTAAAAGTAAATAAATAAATAATAATTAATTGGATCCAGTTGGGTAAATGTATTTTTACTGGCACTGCTGAAAATAAAAAGTTTCCCAGGATGACACCGGGGCAACTACAAATTGGTGGATCATTTGGCTTATGTTTATAAAACAATTATTTTTCAATAAATGCAAGGACCTTACAGAATTCATTATTAAGGACAATATATTTTAATTCCTTTTAAAATTTATTGAAAAAATGTGTCATTATTATTAAAGTTTGTATCCAAGGTTCTGTTCAGTTTTGTTTTACTGGCTTGTAGCCTACTTAATGATATTTTGGTGCCACTTTAGATATAGGTATCCATTACAACAGGGGTACTCAAAGTTTTTGAATGCCGGTCCACATTCAGTTCGCCACCAACCATCGGGGTCCGCTATAGCCAGGTTTACCGTGTAGGACTGTAGGTGTAGGTCTGTAGGAGGGTAGTAATAGATTCAACGCAAATGATAAAATTTTTACAGAAGACCAAGACATGCACAAAACATGGAAAACAATTCAAAAATGTCACATGACTAGTTGCAATTAACACACCAGTTGGTACGTAAATGATTGTCACCCAGTGTGAAGTGTGAAACTGTTGTTTCGATTTCATAATGGCAGCATAGTTCGGTGAGTAACCAGTCAGTGCAATTCTTATTGCATTCCTGAGGTTCTGGTCGGTAAATACACTTTGATGTTTCGTCTTGATAGTGTTCATAGTGGAGAACGCACACTCACAAGAATATGTTGAACCAAACATAGTGAGCACGGAAATCACCAGTTTCTTTGCAGCAGGATACTAAGAATCTGGAACAAACTTTGACCAAAAAATTGTTATGCCGACTTCGTTCAATTTAGCTTTCAAAACGTGAGAAGCTTGCAAATCAGCTGCTTCCATTTGCAACAGTGACGGGTTTGAGTCCATTCACCGTCAGGCTGGACAATGAAAGGATCAGCAACAAACAAAAACACAGGCTTCAGTTTTCCGAAATCCTTAAAATGTTCATCAAACTCGACCTTCAAATGATGTAGAAATGTGGAAATCAACTGAAAACATGCCTGTTGATCAGCTGTCATGCAGCTCTTCAGGTTTGGGAAATGCAGAATCTTGCCACCTTCCAAGTCATTGATGAAAATGCTCAGTTTTGTTTCAAAGGCACAACATTTTTCTTGCAATTCGACAACGGTTTTGTCTGCACCCTGAAGTGACAAATTCAGTGTATTTATATGTCCCATAATATCAACAAGAAATGCCAGCAGTGCGACCCTGTCACTGTCTTGAATAAATGTTAAAAATTCTGCAGCTTCTTTGTATTCAAGGACTGCAGGAAGTCAGCTACATCTTCACGGAGATTCCAGAACCTTTCCAACACACGGCCCTTGCTTAACCATCTGACGTCATTGTGAAGCAGCAAATCTCCAAATTCTGCAGACATCTCTTCAAGAAAAGAACAAAACAGACGATGATGCAGAGACGAATTACATCGTAAAAAATTCACTAATTTCACAAGAGTAGACTTCACTTCCGCCAGTTCGTCACAAAGTTTTGAACAGAGGGCAGACTGATGAATGATGCAGTGATAAGCAACAAGGTTGGGCTGAAGTGCCTTCATATGAGTGACAAGTCCTCTATCTTTACCAGTCATTGCTGGTGCCCCGTCTGTTGTAAGGGAAACCATTTTTGTTACATCCAATCCAGCTGCGTGCATAAACTGCGATAATGCTGAAAACACGTCCTCACCGTGGGTCTGTTTTGCTAGCGGTAGTAATGTCAGAAACTCTTCAACAAAATTATGGCCATCAAAAAATCTTGTGAACATACAGAGTTGAGACATGTCAGTTTTATCAGTGGATTCATCGCACGCGAGAGCAAACAATTTAGCCTGTTTAAGATCTGATATTAACTGACCACCGACCACATGTGAATTTCCCATTGGGATTAATAAAGTAATAAATAAATAAATAAATAAATAATAAATAATAAAATCTCATTGCATCCGGCGCCGCCGTGAGTGGCAGCCTTTTCAGCAGCTCCGTGTATGACTGTATATGTATGTGTACTTTTCTACTTTTATTTTTCTATTTTTATTTATTGATCACTCCTACCACTTTTATTATGTGAATTTCCCATTGGGATTAATAAAGTATCTATCTATCTATCTATCTATCTATCTATCTATCTAAAGTATCTATCTATCTATCTATCTATCTATCTATCTATCTATCTATCTATCTATCTATCTATCTATCTATCTATCTATCTATCTATCTATCTATCTATCGTCAGAAAGGTCATCTGCACGACGACTAGCAGTACTGTCTGATAATGGTATCTGCTGAATCAGTTCAACACACTTTTTGTCGCTAAACAGAACCGTAGAAGCAGACATCATGCATTCTTTAACAACCTCTGCATCAGTAAATGCTTTCTTATGTCTGCCAAGAACCCAAACAATGCGTAGCGAAGCTTCTGTAACATTTGATTGTGTGGTGGTCGCTTTCGTCATCAGCGATGAACTCGCTACCAACGACGACTTAAGGGCGTCGATCTTATGCGAACGGAGCTCTGACTTTGGTGGATAATTCGCATTGTAAAAAAGACCAAAAAATGCCAGATGACCAAATGCAAATTTTATATGCCAAACAGTTTTCAAAAATGCCAGATTTCAGTTATTTGGCATAAAAAATACCAGTTGGCAACCCTGCTACAGAGTAAATAATAAAACAACAATAATTTTGGTGCTTTTATATTCGGGCTTTTGACTTACGCAGAAGACAGTCGCGGTCCGCCAAAAACGTCTTGGCGGTCCGGATTGTGGACCGCGGTCCGCCGTTTGAGTACCCCTACATTACAATCTTATTGTTATAAAATATAGCATTTTTGAAATAGTACAAAACAATAAAAAAATAACATTAACATGTTTAGGGAGTTTTATTTTTTACATAATTTCTTATTTTTAACAGTATAGTTAATAAAATATTTATATAATATTTAATGCTAGCTCTAACAGGTACCTAAACTAACATTAGACCAATACTTCAATTTACGTGTATTTACTCTTTCTCTGAATGCAACACATTTCTGGATCTTATTTTATCAGAATTGGGCTTTTTCCTCATCGTTTTTATGCTTTATATTTTTTTTTCTACTGACTATATCACTAAATTACCTGTTTGATACTTAACAATAAATGTGCTTCTCAGCAGCGCTTTTCATAAATTTAATATGTCTACAGTAATCCCTCCTCCATCGCGGGGGTTGCGTTCCAGAGCTACCCGCGAAATAAGAAAATCCGCGAAGTAGAAACCATATGTTTATATGGTTATTTTTATATTGTCATGCTTGGGTCACAGATTTGCGCAGAAACACAGGAGGTTGTAGAGAGACAGGAACGTTATTCAAACACTGCAAACAAACATTTGTCTCTTTTTCAAAAGTTTAAACTGTGCTCCATGACAAGACAGAGATGACAGTTCTGTCTCACAATTAAAAGAATGCAAACATATCTTCCTCTTCAAAGGAAACAGAGAGGAAAGCAAACAAATCAATAGGGCTGTTTGGCTTTTAAGCATGCAAAGCACCGCAGGTACAAAGCTGTTGAAGGCAGCAGCTCACACCCCCTCCGTCAGGAGCAGGGAGAGAGAGAGAGAGAGAGAGCCAGAGAAAAACAAAGTCAAAAATCAATACGTGCCCTTTGAGCTTTTAAGTATGCGAAGCACCGTGCAGCATGTCGCTTCACTAAGCAGCTGCACACAGAAGGTAGCAACGTGAAGATAATCTTTCAGCATTTTTAGACGAGCATCCGTATCGTCTAGGTGTGCGAACAGCCCCCCTGCTCACACCCCCTACGTCAGGATCAGAGAAAGTCAGCGCAAGAGAGAGAAAGTAAGTTGGGTAGCTTCTCTGCCATCTGCCAATAGCGTCCCTTGTATGAAATCAACTGGGCAAACCAACTGAGGAAGCATGTACCAGAAATTAAAAGACCCATTGTCCTCAGAAATCCGCGAACCAGCAAAAAATCCGCGATATGTATTTAAATATGCTTACATATAAAATCCGCGATAGAGTGAAGCCGCGAAAGGCGAAGCGCGATATAGCGAGGGATCACTGTATACCTTTGGAGTGTTTTGCGACCTGATGTTCAAATGATGGCTAACCGGAGAGCAAATAGAGGTGAAGGATTAATGTGACAGTTTTATCTCACAGTCAAACTTGGTTAATCTGATTCAGGGTCACATACCTTATTCTAGCAGCACTGAGCACCAGGCAAGGAAGAGGGAGCCATTCCACTGTGTGGCTCTCTCACGCACGCACCCAACCTAGGACAGTTAAGAACTGCCAGATAACCTAATTTAGACATCTTTACGGGTGTGGAAGGAAAGCCAGAGCTCCTGGAAGAAAATCGACATGGCCATGGCAAGAGCATGAAAACTATATGCGGACAATGAAGGGTCCAATGTTCAAGCCCAGTAAACTTAGTCTGAGAGTCAGCAATGCTAATCACTATGTTACCGTGCTGCCTAATCTAAGTTTTGAACATTCTCAAAGTTGTGGACTAATTTAAATCATCTTAAATATTCAAATATATAATGAAACTATCACTGGGGGACACTGTTAAAAAATAAAGGTTGTGCATTCAAGATCAAAAGCAGCCTCTTTTCACTAAATGGATGGCGAGAATCTGAAACTGACCTGTCACAGAGCATACTTGAGTGGAAATGTAATGAATTTAATAAAATTGTAATAAATTTAGTTAAAAGAATTTCACCTTTTTTCTTTCTCATGCCTGTTTTTACTCTGTCTAAAGAATTTATTGATTAATTTCAATTTGAGCAAATCTGAATAGTGTCAGGCAATGATTTCTGCAAAGGAGCCACACACTCAAAACATTACCAGTTACCAAAAACAAAAACAAGTTATTGCATCAATTGAGACATATCACTGAGTGCTCAGGGATGAATAAAGTACTGCTCACCTATCCATATTAGCCTGATTATCTTCATAACACTCTTTTTGGAAATAGGACATAATCACTCTTTCCAATAAACTTTTTTAGCTACAGTACATAATAGCTAAATTGTTCTAATAATTTATATTGAAACTAGGGGGTTCCACCCCTGCTCACTTTGCTCGCCAACCCCCCTGGCATGTGCGTACTTCACGCCTCTGCCTCGTGCATTGTGAAGAGGGGAGCTGAACACACCCCAAGGAGACGTGGTCGCTCCTCTGAAACCCCCTCTTAAACAGTGATACAATGGGAAACAAATAGTTTTTTTTTTTTACCTCCTATTTGCTCGATCAGCTGCTGGCTTGCTGTTGCTTGCTTGATCTGTATCTTGCGCAGCGCTTCGAACATTTAAAAGCCTGTAAAGCAGCTGTCCTACTCTTGTCTTTTCTTTCCGGCCCCAGGCGTGGTTAAATCTCTTGGTACAAAGTCTCATCTCACGGGACGTGAGTTCTTGATATTTTTTAGTTTATAATGTAAAAATGGAATAAGAATCTGAAAAATCTAACAACATCACAATTAAAGTGTGATACATTCTGAAAAGAATGATACCAAACGTTTATATGTAGGGGCGGCACAGTAGCGCAGTGGGTAGTACTGCTGCCTCGCAGTTAGGAGACCCGGGTTCACTTCCCGGGTCCTCCCTGCGTGGAGTTTGCATGTTCTCCCTGTGTCTGTGTGGGTTTCCTCCGGGTACTCTGGTTTCCTCCCACAGTCCAAAGACATGCAGGTTAGGTACATTGGCGATCCTAAATTGTCCCTAGTGTGTGATTGGTGTGTGTGTGTGTGTGCACGCCCTGCGGTGGACTGGCACCCTGCCCGTGGTTTGTTTCCTGCCTTGCAGACCCCTATGACCCTGTAATTAGGATATAGTGGGTTGACTAATGGATGGATATATATGTAGGTTTTAAAATAAGCCCGATTTAAAGCATGACATAAAAACGTCACATAAAATCGTTGCACTTTCAGGCTTTGGATTTTATATATATATAGAGATAGATTTGCAACGAATGCAATGATCTCCAACAACTTGGCAAAGCAACTTGTTTCAGGTTTCCAAAACCTTTTGTATGTACATGTGCTTCATCAAAAAACAATCTTTTAATATGCAGGTAACCTTCAGGTATTAATGTTATTACAGTAATCCCTCCTCCATCGCGGGGGTTGCGTTCCAGAGCCACCCGCGAAGTAGGAAAATCCGCGAAGTAGAAACCATACGTTTATATGGTTATTTTTAGAATGTCATGCTTGGGTCACAGATTTGCGCAGAAACACAGGAGGTTGTAGAGAGACAGGAACGTTATTCAAACACTGCAAACAAACATTTGTCTCTTTTTCAAAAGTTTAAACTGTGCTCCATGACAAGACAGAGATGACAGTTCTGTCTCACAATTAAAAGAATGCAAACATATCTTCCTTTTCAAAGGAGTGCAAAGCAAGCAGTCAAAAAAAAAATCAATACGGCTTTTAAGTATGCGAAGCACCGCCGGTACAAAGCTGTTGAAGGCGGCAGCTCACACCCCCTCTGTCAGGAGCAGAGAGAGAGAGAGAGAGAGAGGGAGAGAGAGAGAGAGAGAGAGAGAGAGAGATAGCGAGAGACAGATAAAAAAAATCAATACGTGCCCTTTGAGCTTTTAAGTATGCGAAGCTCCGTGCAGCCTGTCCTTCAGGAAGCAGCTGCACACAGCCCCCCTGCTCACACCCCCCTACGTCAGCGCAAGAGAGAGAGAGAGAGAGAGAAAGTTAGCTGGATAGCTTTTCAGCCATCTGCCAATAGCGTCCCTTGTATGAAATCAACTGGGCAAACCAACTGAGGAAGCATGTACCAGAAATTAAAAGACCTATTGTCCACAGAAACCCGCGAAGCAGCGAAAAATCCGCGATATATATTTAAATATGCTTACATATAAAATCCGCGATGGAGTGAAGCCGCGAAAGGCGAAGCGCGATATAGCGAGGGATCACTGTACTCTTATGGGATTCCTGTTCCTCCTGTGGATTTTTTATACCAGTTATGACATGTGACTACTGTAGCCATATACTGCTAGTTTCACTCCTGTACAAGTGCAAAAATTACACCAAAATTATTTAGGGTAAGAAAAGCTGAGAAAGATACAACACGGAAAAGTACACAATCTATTTGCTAAAACACAGCTTCTTTAGCTTGACAAACAGGCTAAATCACTGCTAAACTAAAAACTTTTGATAGTAAATCTAAAATATACCTTAACAAAGATAAACATAAGGTCTACTTCAAAATAGTCTTCACACACTTCAGATTTAAGTTAACTGATTGAAATATACCCACAGCAGTCCTCAAGCAAATGAACTTGTTAATCTATATAATACTGTATCTTATTGACTATCTTTACAATTGGGTTTCTTTTGCAGAGATTAAAGAAGTCACTCACTCCTTTTGCTCTTGATGAAACTGCAACAACCCATAAAGATCTGAACATCCAGGAACTGCCATCACTCCAAATGGCCAATTCCTTCACTACTTCCCAAGAACGAGTTACAGTATTCAAGAGCAGTTATCTATGACTTTTTTCATTTCAAACTTTCATCTATAAAAGAAGTTTCTTCCAACCTTGCATGTCCTATATTTTACAAATCTGGAATATTCATCTGTAATTTGAAGAAAAATAAATAGCAAACATAAGTATGATGATGTTTCTGCCATCATTTGCCCCAAACTCAAATCTGAATTTTTTGGAATACTTCTTACAGACTTAACTGCTTTTGATGTAAAAGGAAAAAGACACATGAAATGCAATTCTTTTGGTTGAATATGTTTGTTCCTTAATATATAACTTGCAAAAGAGATTTATAAATTACACTTTTGATGTTACAGTCTGTACAACACAGCTCATTAACTCCAACCTGTGTCTAAAGTGTACAATGAATGAAGAAGATTAAATAATAGGACTATACAAGTCACTGGTGTCTGAAGAAGATGGCTTAAGAAATGTATGCCTCTGTGCAAGATGAAAATGGAAAACAACCACAAGGGTAAAAGGCAATACTTTTCTTTTGTGACAAGTTGTTTTTGTTTACATAGATTCCCATATCATGTTATTTGTGTAAACATGCTGTCACAAGTACAGTATAGCTACTGTTCCAAGAGTTACATGTATAAATGCAAGGGGGTGGTTGTAAGTTGCAAGTAAATATAACTATGAGCAGCCAGATTGAGATTCAGATCTAAAAATAGCAATCAAAATAGGGTTATTAGTCTTGCAGTGTAAATTGGTTTAAAGGTATTTTGATAAAGCAAATTCATGCAAGAGTACTTTTGGGGCATGGGGATAAAAATGCAGAAAAGATCAAAAAATTTGATCCAGTATTTTTTGAAGGGTGCTACATGAAAACAAATTGTTGTTGTTTATGATGTTTTTTAAGGAATCTCATATAATGGTAAACATACAGTATGTAAAAGGCATTAAAAGAAAATAAGAGAATAAAATAGTGGAACAATATGTTTAATAAAGAAACACAGAAACCTTAATTAAAGCAGCTTTAAAAAATTTAATAAAGTTTATCATCACATACCACAAATAAACATGGGAAAATAATCATTCAGTTGCCAATGGCAAGATTTGGGGTGGGTGTTAAATCCAAACTAAACATATTAACGTGCTAATGCGCCAAATTTTATCCCATATTACTCCAAAAATAATAAATGTCTCAGGAAGATTCCACTGTGGATTAATGCCAAAAACAGAAAGAAAAACTGCCATTAAGTCAGTCATATTGTCTGGTAAGTTGTCTTCAACCTAAATCACTGTATCAACATATACCACAAGCTAATCTCATTTTTGTATGTTATTTTAATCTAACAACACATTAAAGAAAACAAGTTTATCTTTAAACATATCACTGTCAGGAAAACACCTTTAACTTCCATCTAGCCTTGGTATTTCTAATCTACCAATGTATGAAAACTGCAATGGTTGTAACCAATAATGCTGAGCCAAGCTTATGTTGTTACTTGTGCAAGAACATGAGTCCTTTTAATTAACTGATTACAAAGTTTCTTTATAGGACTTATTGGAATTATAGGACTTAATTCAAGCCTTTTACAGTGACCTGCCAGCTAGAATGAAGTGCTGAATCCACTGGATCACTTTGTTGTGTGAACAAATCTATAATGCTATACAGTTTCTAGGCAGAAATCTAAAAAGAATAAGGGTCTGGTCTAATTAATTTATTACTGATTTATTACCAATGAGAAAACTGGTCTTCTAGTAGCTATAGCTCTACTTTAACAGTGGCATATAGAATACTTGGACACAAAAATACATGTGAAAACTGAAAGAACCCTGAAGCATATGTAACCACTTACATTTATGCTGATGAACTGAAAAAAACAAAATCTTTTAATTTGAGGTTGTTAAAACACAAAAAACCTTAACAAAACCATTAGGGTGTTATGAATACCATTAATGAACAACCCACATAAAAACTACATAACAGTTTAATCATACTTATCAAAATACCTTTACCAGTAATTATTTTAGAAAGAGTAACTGAAACAAAAAAGAAACTTCTTATAAGTTTCAACTTCATAACATTTACAGTGGTGTGAAAAACTATTTGCCCCCTTCCTGATGTCTTATTCTTTTGCATGTTTGTCACACAAAATGTTTCTGATCATCAAACGCATTTAACCATTAGTCAAATATAACACAAGTAAACACAAAATGCAGTTTTTAAATGATGGTTTTTATTATTTAGGGAGAAAAAAAATCCAAACCTACATGGCCCTGTGTGAAAAAGTAATTGCCCCCTTGTTAAAAAATAACCTAACTGTGGTGTGTCACACCTGAGTTCAATTTCCGTAGCCACCCCCAGGCCTGATTACTGCCACACCTGTTTCAATCAAGAAATCACTTAAATAGGAGCTGCCTGACACAGAGAAGTAGACCAAAAGCACCTCAAAAGCTAGACATCATGCCAAGATCCAAAGAAATTCAGGAACAAATGAGAACAGAAGTAATTGAGATCTATCAGTCTGGTAAAGGTTATAAAGCCATTTCTAAAGCTTTGGGACTCCAGCGAACCACAGTGAGAGCCATTATCCACAAATGGCAAAAACATGGAACAGTGGTGAACCTTCCCAGGAGTGGCCGGCCGACCAAAATTACCCCAAGAGCGCAGAGACGACTCATCCGAGAGGTCACAAAAGACCCCAGGACAACGTCTAAAGAACTGCAGGCCTCACTTGCCTCAATTAAGGTCACTGTTCACGACTCCACCATAAGAAAGAGACTGGGCAAAAACGGCCTGCATGGCAGATTTCCAAGACGCAAACCACTGTTAAGCAAAAAGAACATTAGGGCTCGTCTCAATTTTGCTAAGAAACATCTCAATGATTGCCAAGACTTTTGGGAAAATACCTTGTGGACTGATGAGTCAAAAGTTGAACTTTTTGGAAGGCAAATGTCCCGTTACATCTGGCGTAAAAGGAACACAGCATTTCAGAAAAAGAACATCATACCAACAGTAAAATATGGTGGTGGTAGTGTGATGGTCTGGGGTTGTTTTGCTGCTTCAGGACCTGGAAGGCTTGCTGTGATAGATGGAACCATGAATTCTACTGTCTACCAAAAAATCCTGAAGGAGAATGTCCGGCCATCTGTTCGTCAACTCAAGCTGACGCGATCTTGGGTGCTGCAACAGGACAATGACCCAAAACACACCAGCAAATCCACCTCTGAATGGCTGAAGAAAAACAAAATGAAGACTTTGGAGTGGCCTAGTCAAAGTCCTGACCTGAATCCAATTGAGATGCTATGGCATGACCTTAAAAAGGCGGTTCATGCTAGAAAACCCTCAAATAAAGCTGAATTACAACAATTTTGCAAAGATGAGTGGGCCAAAATTCCTCCAGAGCGCTGTAAAAGACTCATTGCAAGTTATCGCAAACGCTTGATTGCAGTTATTGCTGCTAAGGGTGGCCCAACCAGTTATTAGGTTCAGGGGGCAATTACTTTTTCACACAGGGCCATGTAGGTTTGGATTTTTTTTTCTCTCCCTAAATAATAAAAACCACCATTTACAAACTGCATTTTGTGTTTACTTGTGTTATATTTGACTAATGGTTAAATGTGTTTGATGATCAGAAACATTTTGTGTGACAAACATGCAAAAGAATAAGAAATCAGGAAGGGGGCAAATAGTTTTTCACACCACTGTACATTAATAACAACCGTGCATCACTTGGAAGCAAAAACAATCCAAATTTTTTGTTAAATTATAAACAAACATCCCACCAAATTTGACATATTAATCCAGCATCCAATCCAAATTAAACAATAGTGTTATGTCCTTTCAAACCCAGAGTGTGGTGGTTGGAGATGAACATTCCATTAACCAAGAGATCCAAAGGACACATTCAACTCTCAAACAAGATCCTTCAAATCCAGTAAGCACTTTCTTTGTGCAGCCGGTGTCCACATTGAGTACTGTAGACTGGAGGAATGTTTCACTTAATGCCATCTGCTGCTTCATTTGCTAGGCTATCTGTTCTGTTGGCCTTAACTGGATGTCACCAATCTATATAAAACAAAACAGAGTCAGCTTAATGGTTCTGCAGCCTGAGATTCTCAGATACAAACATTTCTTAGAAATGTATGTTTGGAAAGCATCTGAATAACATAAAAAGCAGAGTACAGCATTTTACCTAATAGGTACATTTTTACAGATACTATTAAAGATCTTCTACTCCCCTTTATTTACTGCACATGCATGCTGCACATGCTCTTAAGATTTATCATAAATATATCTTCACAACACTGCAAATTAACTTAATTAACATTTGTAATTCCAAAATTACAATTCATAAAGCTTTAAAGTTACATACATGTGTTTCAATTGAGTGCAATCAATAGGCTTTTTGCCACTGTAGGAATTTAGTTTGCAGAAACCAATGAATTCCTGTATGATGTAGATCCCGGACTACTTGTGGTCCCTGTGTACTTACTTCCGTATGCCAAGATCCCACTGCACAACAGGAACTGTAACGTTTATGCAAAATATGTGACAAACAAAAAAGAATGATGAGGTGCAAAGTGAAATACATTGGGGCATCATGTGTGTGTGTGTGTGTTGGTTATAGCTCTGCTACAGTGCATGGGAGATGGCCATGAGGAGTGACGCAGTACGAAGAGTGGGACTCCATTCTCACAATTACCACTCTAAAATCCAAACTATTAACAGATTTTAAAGATGCCACCAGTGCTTGCGGTCAATCAATTAGCACAATTCATCATCCATGCTCCACCCATTATAGTTCCTGGTTTAACAAAATGTACAAACCCTGGAATAGGAGGAAAAATAATACCAGTAACTAGAAATGGCCTGAGTTCCTGTGATGGGAATGCTACAAAAGTTTCTGAGTTTCTGAAATATTCCTGAAACAAATTCCTGCAGTGGGAAAGCATCTAATGATACAAATCACGGTGGCGCAGTGGGTAGTGCTGCTGCCTCGCAGTTGGGAGACCTGGGGACCTGGGTTCACTTCCCGTGTCCTCCCTGCGTGGAGTTTGCATGTTCTCCCCGTGTCTGCGTGGGTTTCCTCCAGGCGCTCTGGTTTCCTCCCACAGTCCAAAGACATGCAGGTTAGGTGGATTGGCGACTCTAAATTGGCCCTAGTGTGTGCTTGGTTTGTGTGTGTCCTGCGGTGGGTTGACACCCTGCCCTGGATTGGTTCCTGCCTTGTGCCCTGTGTTGGCTGGGATTGGCTCTAGCAGACCCCCGTGACCCTGTGTTCGGATTCAGCGGGTTGGAAAATGGATGGATGGATGGATATCCTCTTAAAATAAAACCTGTAACATGAGAAGGCACACCAGGGGTTTCTCTGCATACCAAATAATATAATACCAGATCCTCACAATATAAAAACTATTAATTTTATTTAAGATCAAATCACACAAAAACACTGATAACTACAAGGAGAACACAAAATATCAAAGGAAAAGAGGTGAATGTAGTAAAGCTTGGTTGCTCTATTGAGGGAACTCATTCTTTCCCACAACTCTTTGGTGTGATGGCCTGGTTCCAAATGTTGCAAAACAAGAATAATAAAAAAGGCATGTGCTCCTTGTACATCTCATTTTAGAAAAAAAAAAGAAGAATGCATACTTACCCACATGTAAGAGAGATGAAAGTAGTTTGTTGCTTATTATGTCCTATGCCTATTTTTATATGCTTGTGGTACCCGACTGGGATTCCTACCCGGCCGGGATGCCCGGGGAGACAGGAGGAGGGCTCATGCCTCCTCCAGACCATGAGGGGGCGACTGCCCTGGTTGTATTGGGGGCCACGGGTACAGGGCTTAGAAGCTCAACCCTGTAGGGGCCCGTGATCACCGCCAGGGGGCGTCCCTGTGCCTGATGGACCCTGGACCCCAGCACTTCTGCCACACCAGGAAGTGCTGGGGGGAAGAAGAGAGGGAACACCCGGAGTGCTTCCGGGGAGACAGCCGGCACTTCCGCCACACTGGGGCATGTCGGGTGGAAGATTGCCAGAGCACACCTGGAGCACATCTGGGTATGGATAAAAGGGGCCGCCTCCCTTCATTCGAGGCTGGAGTCGGGTGGAAGCAGGACGAGGTCGGAGAAAGAGGCGGTCCGAAGAAAGCAAAGTGTGGTTGGCCTTGACTTTGGGGGAGATTGGGGTTTGTGTGGCACAAGACTTTGTAAATAGTAGTGTAAATAAACGTGTGGTGGTGCAAATTAACATGTCTGCCTGTCTGTGTCCGGGGCTAGTTCCACAATGCTATATAATAGATAATCCACACCCATATTTACTGTGTTTCTGAACTGTCCAAGGCAAAACAATCAGTGTAATACACCACTTTTCTATTAATTCATAAAATCAGGTGCTGGATGCATAAGTAATATACTTTAAACCTTCACTATAGTGAGTGGCCGAGGAGCAAGTGACTCTGGCAATGTGGCTATTACTCATTCACACCTTTCCAACTGCATTCCCCAGCTACTGTCAGTGTCTCACCAATAGGGATGGGTGATGCTCCTATTTTTGAAATCGATACTGATACAAGTATTTCACGTGTCAATATTTCTGATACAAATTTATTTCTTAATTAGCACAGGACTTTGTTTTCAAATGATGATATTTTTTTAGAAAGGCTATTATTAATTGGGATTGAGGAGGTCTTTGAAGTACTTCCCCCACCAACCCACAACGTCCCGAGTCGAGGTCAGCAGCGCACCATCCCCACCATACACAGTGTTGACACTGCACTGCTTCCCCCTCCTGAGACGCCGGACGGTGGACCAGAATCTCCTCGAAGCCATCCAAAAGTCGTTCTCCATGGCCTCCCCAAACTCCTCCCATGCCCGAGTTTTTGCCTCAGCAACCACCGAAGCCGCATTCCGCTTGGCCTGCCGGTACCTATCAGCTGCCTCCAGAGTCCCACAGGACAAAAGGGACCGGTAGGACTCCTTCTTCAGCTTGACGGCATCCTTCACCGCTGGTGTCCACCAACGGGTTCGGGGATTGCCGCCACGACAGGCACCGACTACCTTACGGCCACAGCTCCGGTCAGCCGCCTCAACAATAGAGGCACGGAACATGGCCCATTTGGACTCAATGTCCCCCACCTCCCTCGGGAGATAGTCGAAGTTCTGCCGGAGGTGGGAGTTGAAGCTACTTCTGACAGGGGGCTCTGCCTGACGTTCCCAGCAGACCCTCACAACACGTTTGGGCCTACCAGGCCTGACCGGCATCCTCCCCCACCATCGGAGCCAACTCACAACCAGGTGGTGATCAGTTGACACCTCCGCCCCTCTCTTCACCCGAGTGTCCAAGACATGTGGCCGCAAGTCCGACGACACGACCACAAAGTCGATCATCAAACTGAGGCCTAGGGTGTCCTGGTGCCAAGTGCACATATGAACACCCCTATGCTTGAACATGGTGTTCGTTATGGACAATCCATGACGAGCACAGAAGTCCAATAACAAAACACCACTCGGGTTCAGATCGGGGGGGCCATTCCTCCCAATCACGCCCTTCCAGGTCTCACTGTCATTGCCCACGTGAGCACTGAAGTCTCCCAGGAGTACGAGGGAGTCCCCAGAAGGTGTGTCCTCCAGCACCCCCTCCAGGGACTCCAAAAAGGGTGGGTACTCCGAACTGCTGTTCGGTGCATACGCACAAACAACAGGTAGGACCCGTCCCCCCACCCGAAGGCGGAGGGAGGCTACCCTCTCGTCCACCAGGGTAAACCCCAATGTATAGGCACCAAGTCGGGGGGCAATAAGTATGCTCACACCCGCTCGGCGCCTCTCACTGGGGGAAACTCCAGAGTGGTAGAGAGTCCAGCCCCTCTCAAGGAGATTGGTTCCAGAGTCCAAGCTGTGCGTCGAGGTGAGCTCGACTATATCTAGCCAGAACCTCTCGACCTCGCGCACTAGCTCAGGCTCCTTCCCCTTCAGAGAGGTGACATTCCACGTCCCAAGAGCCAGCTTCTGTAGCCGAGGATCGGACCGCCAAGGTCCCCGCCTTCGGCCACTACCCAACTCACACTGCACCCGACCTCCTTGGCCCCTCCCATAGGTGGTGAGCCCATGGGAAGGGGGACCCACGTTGCCTCTTCGGGCTGTGCCCGGCCGAGCCCCATGGGTGGAAGCCTGGCCACCAGGCGCTCGCCATCGAGCCCCACCTCCAGGCCTGGCTCCAGAGGGGGGCCCCAGTGACCCGCGTCCGGGCGAGGAAAAACGCTGTCCAAATTTTGTATTCATCATGGAGGTTTTGTTGAACCGCACTTTGTCTCATCCCTCACCTAGGACCAGTTTGCCTTGGGTGGCCCTACCAAGGGCATAAAGCCCCGGACAACAGAGCTCCTAGGATCATTGGGACACGCAAACACCTCCACCACGAAAAGGTGGCGGTTCGAGGAGGGGGGTGGTGGTTCGAGGAGGGGGTGGCGGTTCAAGGAGGGGGGCAGCGGTTCGAGGAGGGGACCTCCTCAATCCCACTAACATGCCTTCCAATGAGGAAGCAGAGCCTGGGGACTCGGAGGTGGGCTCCCCCATCTCTGGGACTGAGGTCACCGAGGTGGTCAAAAAACTCCTTGGTGGCAGGGCCCCGGGGGTGGATGAGATACGCCCGGAGTTCCTCAAGGCTCTAGATGTTGTAGGGCTGTCTTGGTTGACACGTCTCTGCAACATAGCATGGACATCAGGGACAGTGCCTCTGGATTGGCAGACTGGGGTGGTGGTCCCCCTCTTTAAGAAGGGGGACCGGAGGGTGTGTTCCAACTACAGAGGGATCACACTCCTCAGCCTCCCTGGAAAAGTCTATTCGGGGGTTCTGGAGAGGAGGGTCCGTCGGATAGTCGAACCTCGGATTCAGGAGGAACAGTGTGGTTTTCGTCCTGGTCGCAGAACAGTGGACCAGCTCTACACCTTTAGCAGGGTCCTGGAGGGTGCATGGGAATTCGCCCAACCAGTCTACATGTGTTTTGTGGACTTGGAAAAGGCGTTCGACCGTGTCCCTCGGTGAATCCTGTGGGGGGTGCTCCGAGAGTATGGGGTACCGGACCCCCTGATAAGAGCTGTTCGGTCCCTGTACGATCGGTGTCAGAGCTTGGTCTGCATTGCCGGCAGTAAGTCGAACCCATTTCCAGTGACAGTTGGACTCCGCCAGGGCTGCCCTTTGTCACCGATTCTGTTCATAACTTTTATGGACAGAATTTCTAGGCGCAGCCAGGGTGTTGAGGGGGTCCGGCTTGGTGGACTCAGGATTGGGTCACTGCTTTTTGCAGATGATGTTGTCCTGTTTGCTACATCAGGCCGTGATCTTCAGCTCTCTCTGGATCGGTTCGCAGCTGAGTGTGAAGCGACTGGGATGGGAATCACCACCTCCAAATCCGAGACCATGGTCCTCAGCCGGAAAAGGGTGGAGTGCCCTCTCAGGGTTGGGAGCGAGATCCTGCCCCAAGTGGAGGAGTTCAAGTATCTTGGAGTCTTGTTCACGAGTGAGGGAAGAATGGAGTGTGAGATTGACAGGCGGATCGGTGCGGCGTCCGCAGTGATGCGGGCTCTGCATCGGTCTGTCGTGGTGAAAAAGGAGCTGAGCCATAAGGCAAAGCTCTCAGTTTACCAGTCGATCTATGTTCCTACCCTCACCTATGGTCATGAGCTATGGGTAGTGACCGAAAGAACGAGATCGCGAATACAAGCGGCTGAAATGAGTTTTCTCCGCAGGGTGTCTGGGCTCTCCCTTAAAGATAGGGTGAGAAGCTCAGTCATCCGGGAGGGGCTCAGAGTACAGCCACTGCTCCTCCGCATCGAGAGGAGTCAGATGAGATGGCTTGGGCATCTGATCAGGATGCCTCCTGGACGCCTCCCTGGTGAGGTGTTTCGGGCACATCCAACCAGGAGGAGGCCCTGGGGAAGACCCAGGACACGCTGGAGGGACTATGTCTCCCGGCTGGCCTGGGAACGCCTTGGGATTCCCCCGGAAGAGCTAGAAGAAGTGGCCAGGGAGAGGGAAGTCTGGGCATCTCTGCTCAAGCTGCTGCCCCCGCGACCCGACCTCGGATAAGCGGAAGAGGATGGATGGATGGATGGATATTATTAATTGGCATAGGTCACTCTGTATTTAAATGAACTAATATCATGACACAGCATTAAGGTCACCATAACAAATTTATAACAACATATATATTAATAGAATGAACACATCATGTCATTTTCTAACTGGCTTCATCCAGACCAGGGTCGTGGAGGGGACGGAGAATATTCCAGCTAGCATAAAGCAGGAACAAACTCTGGACAGGGTGCCAATCTATCACAGGGTGAACACACACACACACACACCAAACAGACACTATGACCAATTTAACGTCGTCAATCCACCTAACCTGCATGTCTTTGGACTGTGGAAGGAAACCCATGCAGATGTGGGGAGAATATGCAAACTGCAGACTTCTTACTGGGACGCAGAAATACCACCATTGCTCCATTCCACCGTGCCGTTCAGAATGAACATACAAACATAATAACAACATGAACTTAAAGTACTTAAAGAAATTCCATTTGCATTTTCTATTATATGCTGCCCTCCTGTTTAATTGAAAAAGATTCTGTCACATTAAGTTTAAATTTAGTTAACTTTCAAATTTGTATTTAGAAATAGTAACATTGACATTTTTACACTTTATCCTACTTTGCCTCTATGGGTGTGAGGAAGGAACAATCCCCGGACAGGGTGGCAGGCCATCACAGGGTCAAAACACACACACACACACACACACACACACACACACACACACACACACACACACATCAGGGGCCGGTTTAAAGATTGTCAATCCACCTAAGCAGCATATCTTTGGACTGTGGGAGGAAACGGGGAACAAGACAATTTTAACAATACAAAATTACATATAAAAATGGTATTACACTGATGTTGTTACTAATGCAGTTTAAATACTTTTAAATCCACTAAAGTGGCAAAATAACTCGGGCACTTATTTTTCAGAAAGAAAAACTAGTTTCAGTGAAAAGTTTTCATCTTCAAATTAGGCTTATTTATTAAGTATTTCACACAGTGTTAGACTATTTAACATTATTTATTATGGATATTGGCTACACTGTCCACTGCATTTTAATTAGAAGAAAAAAAAACACAAACAAAACCTGTGACAAAAGGCTCCGACACTGATACTTTACACTGTTGTGTCCTTCATTATGCTAACAATGCGCCTTCCATTTCATAAGTATTACTTATGTAGGAGCCACACACTGAGTGGTAAATGGCAAAATGTTAAACTGAACTAGAAAGTCTACAGACTACAGTACATAACCCTGCTAGAAGTAGAGTTACAGTATCTGGATAACATGTTGTGCCTCTTTGAAAACTCTTCCATAACATCCCTCTGGCAATGGTTGCGGCTAAACGACAGTGTTTCAAATTTGCATCGTTTTGATGTTTTTCCACGTCTTTCTGTTGGTCAGGATGTGCGCTTTTTAAATGTTTAAATAGACTGCTTGTTTTGCCAAAATCCTGCTCCTTCTTCTCACATATATTGCATCAGGCTGTATTATTTTACATCTGTGAAAAGTAACACCATACACAACGCTAGGCTTTCAGTTAGCCATTGATGTATACAGTCTGCACTTGTGCAAGGGGCACAGGTTTAAGGCATTCTTGTGTCACAGCACATCTGCTCATTTCTGTACTTGTGAGAAGAAACTGTGTTAGTACATTCTACATCTTTGTAAGAACCTTGCTACCGTATCTTAAAAAAAAAAAGTAATCGATATTTTTTAATGGTACTCGATACCAAATGATTAAAGTTTTATAACTGAAGTACTGGTTACTGTTGTATCATCTGCCTATCCCTAGTCACCAATGTCGACCATGTACACATGCTCTGTTTTCTTCACAAATCATTTTTTGTGTTTATATATTTCAAAGCACTGTGATGGTCTGCTGCTGGGAAATGCAAACCCATGTTCTCTGGCTCAGAGACAAGTGCAATCCGGTGTGAGCAAAATGGAGATCCCTGTCCTTCAGCTGCACAGAGCCAGGCTCTGACCACAGTGAGCGATGCACTTCCTTCATGATGTCAGTTGATCTCTCCTTGTGTCAGCCCCCACCTTCTTTTGTAGCACTGGTCCACATAATCTCAGATAAATGGGGATCTACTGTATCTACATATTGCATTCAATACAGCCAAGCACAACAGCAATGTTGCCATACAGAAATGCTCAACATATCAGTAGTAGTAGTACTAGGGTGTTGTACCGTGTTAGCCATGAAGAAGGCGCCTGAATTGCCTTGAAAGCTTGCATATTGTAATCTTTATCTTTAGTTAGCCTATAAAAGGTGCCACCATATCAGTTAATCCTTCGTTAAGATTTACAGAAAATTTAACAAAAAGTTTTAGAAAATGCCAAAAAATGGTGCTACTTCTTGATGTAACATCAGGAGAAGCACACAAATGAGGGAGGAGGGGATCCCATTTTTACAAGTCTGAACTTTCTGGTACAGTGGAACCTCGGTTCACGAACGTCTCGGTACACGTACAAATCAGTTTATGACCAAAAAGTTTGCCAAACTGTTGCCTTGGTTCACGACCACACACTCGGTATACAAACAAGCCAGTTTCCCTTTCGGTTTGTACATGTTTAGTCTCTCCCTGTGTATTTCCTGTGCATCGAGCAAGACAGCATGCGACACACACACACACACACACACAGAGGCAGCGCGAGAGAGAGACGCACACACACATGCAGTGCAATAGAGAGAGACTCAGACACACAGGCAGCGAAAGAGAGAGACGCACACACACAAGCAGCGCGAGAGAGAGACGCACACACACAGGCAGCGCGAGAGAGAGACGCACTCACAGGCAGCGAGAGAGAGCTGAACGCATAAGGTAGGAAGGCAGTTAAAGAATGCACTGGGCTTGATTTTGTTTTCACTTCTGTTTATAGCGATCGGTTCATAGCGTGCATTGATGCAATGTTACTTTTCTTGGTGGTTTATTAAATTACGGATTTTTTCAAATGTTCATTTTTTTCCCTGTGCTTAAAACTCATTAAAAAAAAGTGTTTTTAGCCAGCGGTTGGTAGCGCTTTAGCGCGAAGTGTTAGTTTTCTCTGTTGTTCAAGGTTTTCTCAGTGTTATTCAATGTTTTTACATTTAGTTTACTATTATGCTGTGCATTCTATGGTTTAATTAACTATGTTTGTGCTTAAAAACTTAAAAAAATATATATTTACATACAGTTTGTATGGTCTGGAACAGATTAATTGTATTTACATACAATCCTATGGGGGAAATTGCTTCGGTTCACGACCAGAGTTTTGGAACGAATTATGATCGTGAACCGAGGTTTCACTGTATATACGTTTCTTTGCTGGTTTGTACTCTATATTATCAGTATTCCATAGTTAGCTATCAAATATCTGTCAAACTTACAATACAACTACAAATAAACATATTCATCTTTAGATGCGTTTGCAAATGAGTAAGGCACCTACTATAAAAGCCCATGTCTGCTTGTCTCTTTGCTGCCCGTACAAAATAATAACACTAGAAAGGTGCAGCTGCCCTAACTGATATAAACATATGACAGGTTGTAAAAATGGACAGTGGCCTCAGGAAATGGGAGGCTCTAGTGAATTAATCACCTGATTCCTGACACCCAGGCCCTAATCTTTCAGTCCCCGATACACACAAACGATTGCAGCAAACCCTTGATCTTCGATGCCATTTGTATCCATTATATGATAAATCAGTTCCTTTCCAAGTTCTTTTTATATAATTTTAATAAATTGTGTTTCAACTAATATTGTGTTTTTCCTTTCATAGGTTAATAGTGATACTGATTTTATGCTAGTATTGCTCATTTTTGTATTAATATATATTTTTCAATGGCTAATAACTGGATGTTGCAATGTTTATTAAAAAGTCATTATTTGTTATTAGACCTGTATGTTTGCAAATCATAAAACAGCTGTGTACTCTATATTATATACTTGCATTTTATGATTAGCCTACATACTACTTATGTATTCATTAATTCTTGCATCTTGCAGGTTTCCCACTGATACTGTCCTCAAAAATGTTGAGGTAAATTGTGTCAGAAGAGAGCTTTTCTGTAGTCCTTATGCAGCAAGGAGTTTAAGAAGAGTGAAAATGGCAGGACAAGGCAAATTATGCTCATTACTGGAGGAACTGTCCTATCTATTTATACTTAAGCAATAATAAATTCATTGTGAGGTATAAATAAAAATCTTATATTTAATTAGTGAAAAATCAAAATATTATTGTATTAATAATAACACACTATAATTTACTTTCAGTAACCCATGAAACGAGAAGATGTTCCAATAATAACCTTTCTGAATTTGGGTTTGGGTGGGTGGATTAGTCTTAACTGGGTTTTAATACGTATTACAATGCAGTTTCCAGATGCTGTATCTGGACCAGACTTTTCAATGTTATTATATCTCGAGTTTTTTTGTATTTAGGGCTGGATTGATTTGTTTCCTTTTTATTATTTCTCTTTGTTCTTGAAGGTCTAATTTTAATTCTAAAATAAAAAAGTATCACAAAAAAAAAACCTCACCTCTGAAGCCAAAGGCATGTTTTCCTTTAATTATGTTATCATAAAAAGTTTTATATATATGTATATATATATATATATATATATATATATATATATATATATATATATATATATATTGTGGTGCCCGGCGGGCGTTCATGCCCGGCCGGGATGCCCAGGAGGACCGGAGGAGGGCTTGTGGATCCTCTGGAACACGAGGGGGCGTCCTCCCTGGTTGCTGTGGGGACCACGGGTACAGAGCTTGGAAGCTCATCCCTGTAGGGGCCCGTGGTCACCGCCAGGGGGCGCCCCAATGCCTTGGGAGTGTTGGCCCTCAGTACTTCCGCCACACCGGGAAGTACTGGGGGGAAGAGACTTGGAGACACCCGGTGGACTTCCGGTTTCACTGTGGGAGCTTCCGCCACACAGGGGTGTGGCTACGGAGCCCCTCAGGATGCACCTGGAGTCCTTCCAGGGTAAATAAAAGGGTCCGCTTCCCTCCAGTCGTGGGCAAGAGTTGGGTGGAGGAGGACGAAGCTTGGTGGAGAGGAGTGGAGGCGGTCCACAGACTAATAAGGCATTGTGTTGTGGCCAGGACTTAAAGGGGTGATTGGTGCCGAGGCACTGGGTATGTGCACTTCAACTGTAAATATGAGGATTAATAAACATGTGTGTGGTGAAAACATCATGTCTACCTGTCTGTGTCTGGGCTGTTCCCCACAATATATATATATATGGTAAAATTCCATTATAATGAATACCTTTACAATGAAATTTTCATTACATCGAAGTATTTTTATGGTCCCGACAGCTTCCCCATATGACATAAGTCTATAGAAATCTCGTTACTGTGAAATACATTTAGCACATACTTTCATTATAACGAAGTGCACAAAAGACCTTGAAATGCCTGAATGAATCATCCACAGAGCAGTTAGTTCTGTGGCCACAGCTCAGTTGTGCACAACGCTCCCCAAACAGAAACATTGTAATTTTTTTTCTTTCTTCGAACTTTTCTCGTAGTTTTTTGTTTTCTGTGGTTTTCAGTGATACCTTTTACTTATTGCTCGTCAACATTTGAAAAACATTCATTGGAATTTAACTCATTGTCACCCTCCTATAGAAACGTCAGACACAGATAAACGTTAACAGATCATATTAGAAATTTATTTTTTAGTTTTTTGCAGCTCTTGATTGCTGCAAAAAGAAAAAAGACATTGCCAGTGAATTCGGAATTTCACCATCGACACTGTCAACTTTCTTTAAAGACAGAGCAAAAAAAGTAGAAAAATTTCGGGTTGCAAACGTATGTGAACTGCTGCATTTGAAGACGTTGAAAAAGCCGTTTTTATGTGGTTCAGTGATTCTCGTTCAAGAAACATTCCTATTAATGTGGCACTCATTCAAGAAAATGTGAGGTTTGTAAACTCTCTTGGGACATCCCCCAACTAGACAGCAAGCCGAAGAGCATCCCGAAGTGTGATCTCCGTGTCTGTACGGGGCAATAGCAGGTTCAAAGATATGCTGCGTCTCTCCGCCAAAGTAAACAGAAAAGATCTCGATGGGTGATGCAAGGTTAGGAGCACGTAAATTGTAAATGCAGATACTGTAACAGGATTACTTGATCACTGACCTGGCCACGATCCTGCCTGACTGCTATGTCTGTGTATAGCAGAGTGGCAGATCACGCTACAATAAATAACTATGCTGTTCCTGTTTCAATCTGAGTAAAGCTGGTTTTGCTAAAGTACTGAGACTAAATCTCGTGTTCTGGAGTGCAAGACAGGGACTTATAGCGCGACCCTGATCTTTTATGATTTGCTTCTGTGGCGCTTCACTGCAGCAATGTGAGCCTCCTATTGCCCTGCCCCAGCAACGGACAAACAATCTTCCACAGACGCTGCAATCGTGCTTCAGGACGCACTTCAGCGTGTCGTTCCCGTTGGGTGGGGAGTGGGGGGTCTCAAAGGAGTTCAGAAACCTCACAATATGAAGAAGAAATAATGATTCGGCTCCTGACTGATAACTGTGCTGCCCACATGCTTCCACATTCAGATAATGTTTGCTTTGAATTCCTCCCACCCAATTGCACGGCAGCGCTTCAGCCACTGGATTTGGGCATCATTCGCACCCTGAAAGTGTATTATCGCAAAGAAATGCTGAGAAAAATTCTTGTTAGCATAACTTGTAGGCAGGAGGAGATTAAAAGTAACGCGAAAGAAGCTATTGAAATGATTGCAAACGCCTGGATACAAGTTAAAGAAAGCACTATAGTAACAAATACAGAATCTCATTACAACAAAATATTCGTTACAACGAAATATTTTTTAGGTCTCTGGGAGTTCGTTATAATGGAATTTTACCTGTAATACAAGAGCCCCTCTAACATAAAGACAAACATACCATACGATTAGACAAGTGGACCCATTTTAAAGAAGTCAAATAAGCTCAATAAAACTGCTCCAATTTATTGTACTAGAAATAACATTCACACTTTAATATACTGTACAAAGCTCAAAATCTGTGTGTGTTGTGTATATAATCCACAATGTTGGACTACTCTTTGCCAAAATTTGCACACCTCCCTCAAGCTCATACACACCAAAAAAGTCCATTTTTTTCCTGTTTAATACAGTTTAAACAACAGTACCACCTGATGGCACAGAGCAAGTGATATATAGGGACAGACTGAAGTCAGACTAGTAAGTAAATGGACCACAGTTTAGTATTACTTACCTGCACAATATCGGGTACTGTTTCTACTTCTTAATATATAGTGCAGTAACCTTAATCCTAAATATCTACTATGATAACATCTCACAGTGTCTACAGTAATATAACCTTAATCCTAAACGGTTGACTCGTTTATTCCGTAACTAGGGGGCTCCGCCCCCTGCTCGCTTCGCTCGCCAACCCCTGGTGTTGGGAATGACAAAGAGCGTGATGTATGAATGAGATATAGAATAGTGTGACGGTGTAGATGATGCAAATAGAAAGCAAACAATAAAGTGTGTGGCACAGTGTAAAGGTTTATTTGAAAATGTCTTTGTACACGCCGTTTAAGTGTAAAAGGTAATTCCAGCTCAGAACTTGTAAGGTCATTTAAGATGGTTATTGTTGTGATCAGAGTCAAGTTTGTCAGAGCTTAGAAAGAGTTGTGTCTCTCCAGGAAGTAATGGAATGACTTGGGTATTTATGTTTTCCACATTAATATTTTTTGGACATAATATAGTGCTTTGTGTTAAAAGGGGCATTTGGTCTAATGAGATTGCTGTTCCAAATGTCTCTGTAACTAAGTCGTCGCAGATAAAGGCTTGAGGAATTGTAATAATATGTGGCTGAAGTCCATCTGTATTGGTGAGTGTACCATCTCTCAGTTGTAATAAGCAATTGTTATGATTTGGTTCTGGACATCGTATCTTTTTTACTAACTGTATCTTTTGAAAGTAATGCCAATTGTCTGCGTATTTTAAGGTGCACTGAACAATAGCTGAGTGCATGGCATGTGGAAGAATAGCTAATCACTGTCTAAAATCTCCTCCTCATAAAAGTACCTTTCCTCCAAATCGAATATTATTATTCATAAACGTTTGTAGAAGTTTATGAATGGTGTTGAGTAAGTGACTTCATGCCATTGAACATTCATCAATAAACAACATTTTTTCAAGACGGATGTCACGTGCAGTGCCACCGTTAATGTTCATAGTGGATACCGATTTGTAGGATCTAATGTAGTTGATAAAGATTTAACTTTCAGGTACATCGTCAGTTATAAGCTTCTGTAGATATTCAGTATATGAATGTAAAGAAGGCAGTCTAATTTGACCCTTTTGACAACAACGTGTAAATGTATAACTTGTATTGCCAGTTGTTTCTTCAGGGAAGTGAACTGAATGACAATGATTGCAAATGACATTCATTAATCCGAATGAATTTTCCTGGTGTATGTTTTGCTTGTGCCGTTTGAGAGGCGCGTTGTTGCATGTGTAGTATTTGGGACGTGTTGTTTTGGAGCTGTAATCGATTTGCCTGTGCTGTGTGAGAAGCCCGTTGTAGCCTTCCTTGCCGTTAACGTATGCCGGAGACGGGAGGTGTTTCGTTTTGAATCCGTGCCTGTTGCGATGCAGCACTTTGATTGATAGTTTGCGTAATGTGGATCTAGGATGTAGATTTGTGCATATTTGCGTTGTTGATTTGTTTCAGGGTGCACTGTTCCAATGCGATGCAGTATTTGTGCACATATGCGAAAGCAGTATGGTCCATTGCCTTTTGGTGGCCTGATATTTACTCCGGTATATGCAAAAGCAAATGAACTATTGTAGGATTTAATGAAGTTCATAAAGTTTTAACTTTTAGGTACATCGTTAGTTAGAAGCTTTAGTTGAGCTTTGCGTTTTTGGAGTCGAGACATTTTTTCTTTTAGAAATATGGATAAGTAATAAGGAGTATTGCACTCACTGTTAATATGGAGCCTTTTCTGCGGTTGAATGGTTAATAGTGCCTTATTGTAATGAGATCCACCTATGCTGCATACCCGTCTATTTTGTTGTTTCTTTCGTGTTCGTGTGTTTGTTCCTGTTATCATTTCCTTTTCGTTTTGTACCCGTGACCGTGTATTCATGACTTGTTTCTTTCTCAGCATGCGAAATATGGATAAGTAATAAGGAGGATCGCAGTCACTGTTAATATGTTTCCTTTTCTGCAGTTGAACGGTTAATAGTGCTTTATTGTAAGGAGATCCACCTATGCTGACACCTATGCTGTCTAGTGTGAAGGTGTTGACGTTCACTTTAGAATATGTGGCTTTGGGTGTCACTTCTTATGGATGTGTGTGTGTGGGGGGGGGTGGGGGTGAGGATTGTTGTCGCGCGAGCGTCTTCTTTCTTTTTGTGTTCCTGTGTCTTGTTGAATCCCCCTCTTTGTGTGTGTCCCGTCCCTTGCTTGTAGGGTCTGTGGGGTGGTTTTGTGTTCTTTTTTTTGTGTTCCATGGGCTTGTTGAATCCCCCTCTTGGTGTGTGTCCCGTCCGGTGCCTGTGGGGGGGGGGGGGGGGGTGCCTTGCTGTTGTGCGCGAGCCTCTTTTTTTTTTGGGTCTAGTTTCGTGTGCAATGTGTTTCGTGCTTTGCTTGCGTTTGAATACTTTTTTATGTGCCTTTTCCTTTTTTTGGTGCTCTTTGCGCCTCATTTCTCCATTTTTCCTGTGCTCACTCCTTTTTTCTGTGGTCTTGTCCATATTACTAACCGAGAATGCTAAACCGGATGATGGACGCAGGCACATCCGGCAATGGGTCCGCCTCTCGCGGCCCCTCATCCGCCTCTCTCGCCCTCTTTTGTCCGCCTTTCTCGGCTCCTCAGCCGACTCTCGCGGACTCTTTTTGCGCCTGCGCAGTACGTCTTTTTGCAGCTACGGCCCATTGCCGGATGTGCCTGCGTCCATCATCCGGTTTAGCATTCTCGGTTAGTAATATGGATACCCAACGCCCACACTCACAGACTTTCCACTATAAAGCATATCTAGAATTTTCACCATTTGTTTCAGAGTCATCACAGTCTTCCTCTTCTTAGGAACAGTTTCAGAAGCACTGGGAACACTACAATTTCAACCTATTATTAAAAGTGCAAAATTAACAGCACTGCAAAGTTTAAACTTTATTTTGAGAAATGTGAGATTCCATGGTCACAAAGACAGCTAACACATGAGTGCGGGTGGTTGCAGAGAAAAAGATGCGTGGCATACCCAAGTTAAGAAACACAGATTCCACAGTTTTTTTTTTAACCAAAAAATAACTTTTGATATTAAAGATATATTATGTATTTATACAAACAATATTAAACAACAGCAATATTTATGTGTTATATGATTTTATGATACAAATCATGTTCTGTATCGTTTATAGATTTTTGGCTTTCATGTCATCTGCAAATTTCTGCAATCACTTGGCAAGCTCCAAAAACATTTCTATTTCCTTGTTCATGGCCAACGTGCAGATGTCAAATTTGTGAAACTGGAAGGGCAACTGTACATGCAGTATTTATTGCATGTTGAATGTATTACTTTTTATAGAATAAACTTTCTGAACACAATGCACATTTAAGCTATGTCTTATATATAAGAAATATTAAAAGATGAGCTGTTCAGAATAGCTTATAACCCCCTTTTTACAATAACAGCTATATTTGACCTACAAGGATCTTGAATTTCCTCTATCTAGTGATATTATACAAGACTAAAATCTTGCTTTACTTCTTTTAATTCTGGTGGATGAAATAGCAAACAGCATCTCAGCTTCAAAGTGTTGTCTAGCATTTCATGGTCCAATAGAGGAATGCAGTGATAACCATTTTTGATAGCCAATACTGGTACTTTTATCAGAAAGAAAAGGATGAAGCTTCATTTTCAAAAACAAACCTATGAGAACAATTCAGTTTCATTTAATAAACCAGAGTGAATGAAACTTATGGGTTTTGATTATGGAGGAATAAACATTTTATTTGTAATAATCTATATATACTGTATATAAAATTTAATTTGTCCATCTCTATGTTAAAGCAACATGCAAAAATTGCACCTATTTTTACAAAACTTTGCAGTTATTTCCAGTAATAATAATAATTCTTTGTATTTATATAGCGCTTTTCTCACTACTCAAAGTGCTCAGCAATTGCAGGTTAAGTATAGTCTAACTTAGAATATAGGCCAATTAAATTTTAAAATTTTCTATGAACAGATATCAAAAAAATTAAAAAAAAAAAAACTGAGACAACCTAACGAAAAGTTGCATTTATCAGCTGAAACAATACTAAATTAATAGCAGTACATATCTACTAGATTAGTGGTTCTTAACCACTGTTAGTCACTGGGTTGAGAGTTGCCATTGCTTATATTGGAATTAGGTCAGTGCTCCAAGAAATGCACTTGGCATACCCCCTGATCCCAGGAGTTCTGATGATTGTGCTCGATTCACAAATGTGGACCAAAACACCACGGCTCTAATGATTGCACTCGATTCACCAAGTGGAAGCTGTTCTGATGAATGTGCTGAATTCACCAAGAGGTACCCAACACGCCTGCAGGTTGCGAAGACACTTATATGGGAAAAAGTGGGACGTGACAGCAATAAGGTCGAGAAACAATGCCCTAGATGGCAGAAACAGATCAATAAGTAAGGCTTATTAAAACTGTTTGGAAAGAATGGCACTTTATTTAGAATCTCTCTATCATATCTTCTATTTTCTTCAAATTGTTTTATATATATATATATATATATATATTGTGGCGGGCGAGAAGGACGAAGCTGCCTGGGAGGAGAGGTGGAGGAAGAGGAGTGTGGTTTGGGGTGATTTACTTTGTGCGTTGTTTTGGGACTGTGTTGGGCCTGTGGGACACGGGGAAGATGTGCGCCACGGCTGAAGAAAAATAAAAGTTCCTTTTTGTTTATTTTACAGGTGCCTCCGTTGTCAGTCTGTGTCGGAACAACGCCTATATAGAGCCTTTGCCACTATATATATATATATAATCGTGTCACACGTGCATTGGAGGATCTCGTCACTGGCTCAATCGAGGTATGCAATAACCAGCCAGGGCGATAGTGGGCACTGCCATGAACATTTTGTTCTCCTTCTCTCCTTGCAGCACGGAGAAACTGCACAGTGACAGCACTTAGCCATGCCCCTTCTGGTGTGCACACTATAAGGAGCCAGGCTGCCTGGAAGGCAGTTGATTCCCATTAAGAGCAACCCACTGGATGTAGCTCCAAGGAATGACCCCTACTGTTGATACCCTAGAGAGCTTCTGTTTTGTTATTGTGTGAGAGTGGATACTTCCTTTGCTGCTTAAAGACCTGACTTTTCTGTCTGGACAACTGCATTTAACGGTACGAGCCGGTTGGTATCCAAACTTTTAATTTTGCTCAACCTACCATTCCTGCACCCAGCCATTCTCTCTCTCTCTCTCTGTGTATATATATATATATATATATATATATATGGTAATGGACAGCCAAGATGCCTTTGTATGGTAAAGCCATTGCAGATTTTTACACAGAGCATTTGCATGTCTTTGTACACATTTATGTACATACACATGTACAGTATGTACAAGAATTTTGATCTTGTGAACAATAGCCAATGAGACATCTAGATAGATAGATAGCTAGATAGATAGATAGATAGATAGATAGATAGATAGATAGATAGATAGATACTTTATTAATCTCAAGGGGAAATTCACATACTCCAGCAGCAGAATACTGATACAAAAAACAGTATTAAATTAAAGATTGAAAATAATGCAGGTAAAAACAGACAATAACTTTGTACTAGCCAACCCACGGCGTAGCATACGCCGCATAATTATGTATTGATGGGTGAACACTTCCTGAACGACACAGTTGTCCAAATGGGGTGGGTTTGTGGATACTACTGTGAGTGAATGAAAAGATGGACCTCTGGAGAGAGCAACATACAATTGTCCGTGACTGAAAGCGGGATCGTCTGTGACGATGGAGGCCATGCTGGTGAAAGTTATTTCGTCGGTAGGGATAAGTTTCAGCACTTGTTCATTAAGGTGTAGCGAGTCTTCGTTGTTGATGCTTAATATAGCTTGCGTACTGAGTTGTTCTGGAGTCACAGTTGAGAAACACTTTTTTAATGTCTTTTAAGCACAGGGAAAAAATTAACATGTGAAACATCCGTAATGTAATAAGCCACCAAGAAAAGTAACATTGCAATAATGCACGCTACGATCCGATCGCTATAAACAGAAGTGAAAACAAAATCGAGCCCGGTGCATTCTTTAATTGCCTTGTAGCACAGTGGTAGTGTTGCTGCTTTGCAGTAAGGAGACTGTGGAAGATTTTGGGTTCGCTTCCCGGTTTCTCCCTGTGTGGATAGCGCTTTGAATACAGTAATCCCTCGCTATATCGCGCTTCGACTTTCGCGGCTTCACTCTTTCGTGGATTTTATATGAAAGCATATTTAAATATATATCGCGGATTTTTTGCTGGTTCGCGGATTTCTGCGGACAATGGGTCTTTTAATTTCTGGTACATACTTCCTCAGTTGGTTTGCCCAGTTGATTTCATACAAGGGACGCTATTGGCAGATGGCTGAGAAGCTACCCAATTTACTTTTCTCTCTCTCTCTCTTGCTCTGACATTCTCTGCTCCTGATGGAGTGGGTGTGAGCAGGGGGGCTGTTCGCACACCTAGACGATACGGACGCTCGTCTAAAAATGCTGAAAAATTACCTTCACGTTGCTCCCTTCTGTGCAGCTGCTTCGTGAAGCGACATGCTGCACGGTGCTTCGCATACTTAAAAGCTCGAAGGGCACGTATTGATTTTTGATTGTTTGTTTTTATCTGTCTCTCTCTCTGACATTCTCTGCTCCTGACGGAGGGGGGTGTGAGCTGCTGCCTTCATTGCAACTGCTTTGTGCCGCGGTGCTTCGCATACTTAAAAGCCAAACAGCCCTATTGATTTGTTTGCTTTCCTCTCTGTTTCCTTTGAAGAGGAAGATATGTTTGCATTCTTTTAATTGTGAGACAGAACTGTCATCTCTGTCTTGTCATGGAGCACAGTTTAAACTTTTGAAAAAGAGACAAATGTTTGTTTGCAGTGTTTGAATAAAGTTCCTGTCTCTCTACAACTTCATGTGTTTCTGTGCAAATCTGTGACCCAAGCATGACAATATAAAAATAACCATATAAACATATGGTTTCTACTTCGTGGATTTTCACCTTTCGTTGGGGGTTCTAGAACGCAACCCCCGCGATCAAGGAGGGATTACTGTACTGAAAACACCGGTATATCAATGTAATGAAGTATTCTTATGCGTCCAGCGCTCGCTCTCTCTCACGCGTGCCTGTATGTGTGTGTGTGTTGCTCGCTCTCTCTCGCTCGCTCATTGCACATGTTCCTGCAGGCATACCAGTAAGTGAATGAAAAGATGGAACTCTGGAGAGAGCAACATACAACTGTCCGTGACTGAAAACTGGTTTTGGCAGATACATGCACATCTTTTTGAAAGTTTGGCCCTGTGCCTTATTAATTGTCATCGCAAAGGCAAATCTAACAGGAAATTGTCTTCATGTTAAAGTAAAAGGCAAATTATCCGCGACAAACTGTTTTACACGTTGCATACCAACCTGCGGCGTAGTATACGCCGCATAATCACGCCGCTTTTTAAATGTTTTTTAAGCAGAGGGAAAAAATGAACATTTGCAAAAGCCGTAATGCTGCTTTCAGTTAGTACAATGCACATGCGTTTAATTTGTCGGCCACTTTTTGCCAGCCGTCTTTTCTGGTTTGGGCTGCTTTTGCAGCTGTTACCGCTTGTGCATATTAAATCTTGAAATCCTTGGAGTAACTAATTAACTAACTAACACCCACCCACCCAGCTTGTGAGAAAAAAATGCGCCCGTTCTTTCATCATTTTGTTGCAGCCTATCAAAGACTTGCTGATCATGTTTTCTAGACTCAATATACATTGGCTTTTCACTCAGTGTGGGGGCGCGCATTCATCTTGGATTATTACATCCTGCTAGACTAATCTGCTACACGGCTGCGTTTGAAAAACCGACTTATCCCTGATGAGTTTCACCGGCATTAATGATTAGGAATCTGGTTGGAACAAAACCCTACATCCACAGGGGTTCACCAGGACCGAGTTTGGGAAACACTGCTCAACACAGACGAAACCGACTCAGGTGAGGAGTTGGGGTGGGCAAAGTGGTTGCAGCTATTGATTATTCAGTGTTGTTTGCCTGGGTGTCTGATCTGCTCGACGGGATCATAAATAAAAGGAAAGCAATGTGAAGGCAATGTCACAGGTGATCCTGTGGTATAGCGGGTCCACAGCTCCCCTTCAAAAGGCCATTTTTAAATAAATAATCATCGCACTCACAGCGTAGTGAGGGGCATGGAAGTGTGGCTGAAACGGTTTCTGGGTGGAGTCGTGCTGTGGGTGTTTCTCCCCTGTGCAGTGTGCGAGCGAGTGAGGAGAGAGAGAAAGCCGGTATGTTAGAGTGAGCGAGAGCAGGTTCGAAGGCAATGTGTTCCTGTGGTATAGCGGGTCCTTAGCTCCCCTTCAAAAGGCCATTTTTAATCAGGCGACTGACAGTAGTGGAGTCAGGCACAGAGAAGGTCAGCTGCTGAGAGAGCGTCTTGACTGTTGCAGGGCCTGCATCGGTGAAGCAGGTGAGACGCTAATGAAAAAGAGGCACAGGGCTTATTGGTTTTTAAAGACTGCTTCCTTCATTGTGTTTTAACCTCAGTTTTAAAGGATTGCGTGGCTCTCTCTCTCGCGCTGCCTGTGTGTATGCGTCTGTCTCTCTGTGGCGCTGCCTGTGTGCGCGTGGCTCTCTCTCTCGGGCTGCCTGTGTGTGCCTCTGTCTCTCTCTGGTGCTGCCTGTGTGTGTGTGCCTCTGTCTCTCTCTGGCGCTGCCTGTGTGTGTGCTCAGCTCTCTCTCTCACGGTGCCTGTGTGTGTGCCTCTGTCTCTCTCTGGCACTGCCTCTGTGTGAACCAAGGTTCCACTGAGGTTGACTAATGAAAAGTCAACGTGGCTCAGAGCAGCATGTGGACTGTGGCACAGACAAACAGAAATGACAGCATGTTTTCCGAGGCGTTGCGCCCGAGTTGGTGGGCGTGGCTGTGCGAGTTTTTGTCGTATCCAACAGTCTTAGAGTTGGTGGGCGTCGCTCCTTCCTGCGTGCTTTCATAGGTGTCTTGCCCGCTCTGGCGGCGGCTTAGAGAATCTATATATGGCTCCTTCCTGCGTGCTTTCATGGGTGTCGTGCCGCTCTGGCGGCAGCTTATATATATAGATAATGTTAACGTTTACACCCCCCGGATGAAATTGAACAGTCGCATAGTTTCGGGGAGGAACGATCTTCTCAGTCTGTCAGTGGAGCAGGACAGTTACAGCAGTCTGTCGCTGAAGCTGTTCTTCTGTCTGGAGATGACACTGTTTAGTGGATGCAGTGGATTCTCCATAATTTATAGGAGCCTGCTTAGCGCCTGTCGCTCTGCCACAGATGTTAAACTGTCCAGCTCCATGCCAACAATACAGCCTGCCTTCCTCACCAGTTTGTCCAGGTGTGAGGCGTTTTTCTTCTTAATGCTGCCTTCCCAGCACACCACCGCGTAGAAGAGGGCGCTCGCCACAACCGTCTGATAGAACATCTGCAGCATCTTATTGCAGATGTTGAAGGACGCCAGCCTTCTAAGGAAGTATAACCGGCTCTGTCCTTTCTTACACAGAGCATCAGTATTGGCAGGCCAGTCTAATTTATCATCCAGCTGCACTCCCAGGTATTTATAGGTCTGCACCATCTGCACACAGTCACCTCTGATGATCACAGGGTCCATGAGGGGTCTGGGCCTCCTAAAATCCACCACCAGCTCCTTGGTTTTGCTGGTGTTCAGGTGTAAGTGGTTTAAGTCACACCATTTAACAAAGTCCTTGATGAGGTTCCTATACTCCTACTCCTGCCCACTCCTGATGCAGCCCACGATAGCAGTGTCGTCAGCGAACTTCTGCACGTGGCAGGACTCCGAGTTGTATTGGAAGTCCGATGTATATAGGCTGAATAGGACTGGAGAAAGTACAGTCCCCTGTGGCGCTCCTGTGTTGCTGACCACAATGTCAGACGTGCAGTTCCCAAGACACACATACTGAGGTCTGTCTTTAAGATAGTCCACGATCCATGCCACCAGGTATGAATCTACTCCCATCTCTGTCAGCTTGTCCCTAAGGAGCAGAGGTTGGATTGTGTTGAAGGCGCTAGAGAAGTCTAGAAACATAATTCTTACAGCACCACTGCCTCTGTCCAAGTGGGAGAGGGATCGGTGTAGCATATAGATGATGGCATCCTCCGCTCCCACTTTCTCCTGATATGCAAACTGCAGAGGGTCGAGGGCGTGTTGAACCTGTGGCCTCAGGTGGTGAAGCAGCAGCCTCTCCATGGTCTTCTTCACATGTGATGTTAGAGCAACAGGCCGGAAGTCATTCAGCTCACTAGGATGTGAAACCTTTGGGACTGGGGTGATGCAAAATGTTTCCAAAGCCTCGGGACTCTCCCCTGTTCCAGGCTCAGATTGAAGATGCGCTGTAGAGGACCCCCCAGCTCCGATGCACAGACCTTCAGCAGTCGTGGCGATACTCCATCTGTACCTGCTGCTTTGCTGGCACGAAGTCTCCTCAGCTCTCTGCTCACCTGAGCTGTTGTAATTATGGGTGGGGATGTCTCTCCTATGCTGGTATCAGCAGAAGGATGTGTGGAGGGTGCAGTACGCCGAGGTGAGAGTGGGTTAGGGAGGTCAAACCTGTTAAAGAAGTTGTTCATTTGGTTTGCTCTCTTCACGTCTCTCTCGATGGTGGCACCCCGCTTCGAGCTGCAGCCAGTGATGATTTTCATCCCATCCCACACTTCCTTCATGCTGTTATTCTGCAACTTCTGCTCCAGCTTTCTCCTGTACTGCTCCTTCGCCGGCCCTGAGCTGGACTTGGAGTTCCTTCTGCACGCGCTTGAGCTCATGCTGATCACCGCCTTTACAAGCCCTTTTCTTCTGGTTCAAAAGGCCCTCGATGTCACTTGTAATCAATGGCTTGTTGTTAGCATAGCAGCATACAGTTCTTACTGGAACTACAATGTCCATACAGAAGTTGATGTAGTCAGTAGTGCAGTCAACAACCTCTTCAATGTTCTCACTATGTGATCCCTGCAGGATATCCCAGTCTGTAGTTCCAAAGGATTCTCTCAGAGCCTTCTCCGCCTCCGGGGACCACTTCCTGAATGAGTGTGTGGTTGTAGGTAGGACCCTCACTCTTGGTTTGTAGTGAGGCTGAAGCAGAACCAGGTTATGATCTGCTTTCCCAAGCGCAGGCAGCGGGGTGGTGCTGTATGCGTCTTTAACGTTTGCATACAGTAAATCAATAGTCTTAATTCCCAGGGTGTTACAGTCCACATACTGGGAGAAGGCAGGTAATGCTTTGTCCAGTGTCACATGGTTAAAGTCTCCAGCAATTAGCACAAGCGCCTCAGGGTGCTGCGTTTGTAACTTAGCAACAGCAGAATGGATGATGTCACTTGCTGTCTCCATGTCCGCCCGAGGAGGGATGTACACAATAACAACAATGATGTGTCCAAACTCTCTGGGCAACTAATAGGGACGCAAACTTACGGCCAACAGTTCGATGTCCCTGCAGCAAGTGGAGACTTTGACGTTAACATGTCCAGAGTTACACCACCGTGTATTAACATAGAAAGCGAGTCCTCCTCCTTTGTGCTTCCCGCAGGTACTTGCATCTCTGTCCGCTCTAACTGTGCTAAACCCGGGTAGCTCCACGTTAGCATCTGGGATGATGGTAGTTAGCCACATTTCGCAAAAGCACAACAAACTGCATTCTCTGTAGGTTCTGACATTTTTCACCAGCGCAGCCAGTTCATCGATCTTATTTGAGATTGAGTTCACATTTCCCAGAATCACAGAAGGCACCGAAGGCTTAAAACGCCACTTTCTCACAAGCCACTTCATTTTTAGCTTAGTGCCGGCTCTGCTGCCATGATACCGCCTTCTTACCTCGTCGGGTAAATAGGGAACCACACCGGCACTGGCATTTGCTCTCAGCGCTCGAAGTTGAGTACTTGAATAGACGAGTCTCGGCGTGTAAAAATCCATGCCCACATTGTAAAAGTAAAAGTGTGTCCAGGGAACGAATCCACATAAAATTAAGTGATAGGAGTGATCAATAAAAAAAGAGAAAAATAAAAGTAGAAAAAAAAAGTTGTACACGGAGCTGCTGAAAAGGCTGCCACTCGCAGTCATGAGCTTCTCTCTCAATATATACAGTATATGCCCTATACATTTTTGTACATATTGTTTTATACAGCACACAATGCAAATATTTCCCAATTTTTTTGATACCTGCATAAAGTGTACTGTACTTCACAATTGACATTACTAGTCAGCAGCTTTGAATTTGGATTAAGTTTTTATAGATTATGAATGAATATTAGGCCATGTTCACATTTTCCTGTGGTAGTTCAGTGTCTACATAATGCAGGGGATCCAATAAAGTCAATTATATTCTATGGCCCAGTTTTAATCACTGCAGAGGAACCATGCACTGTGCATTTATTATAAAAAAGTGATAGATTGTGTATTTTCTGACTGTTCACAAGGAGAGGGGTCCCATTGAAATTAAAGCAGGAAGCTGTAGACTGCATAGCACAGAAAGCATAGCACTTGCCACTCTCAAGCAAAGGCCTCTTTCTGTTTGGCATTTCCAGAAGGCCAAGCTATGCATAAGGACATTCCTAGGTGCTCTGGAGGAAAGATCCAGTGCTGTAAGTCTATGCTGTCTGCCAAGGCTACAGCTCTCACCCCTGAATCCTCCCCTTAAAAAGACAAGCAATGTAATGAGGTTACATACTTCAACACTGGAAGACTGATTTATGTGACCACATGTGGTCAAATATATATGCACATTCTCTGATAGTATATGTGCCCATTATTGTGTCTTTTTCTTTTGCATCTTCAGGATTGCCACTGCCCTAATTGCCACCAAAATTGACAAAGCAGGTTTTGTAATTGCACAACACTTACTCCCTAGCATGCTTCACACAGCTCAACCATAGTACAAAATAATTAGTAGATACAAACACATTAATCCACCTTAGGACAAAATAACAGAAACGCTTAACACTATAACATCAATAATTTAATAAAAAGTGTGGTCACCTTTTGTTTGCATAGGCACTTCAGTCTATGCCATCTTACAAATCCTGCATTATGCATATCTGGACACTAAATCAATGTAAAAAGGAAAAGCCTCCATTTCTTTGAGGGAAGAAGAGGAAGAAATCAACTTCAGAACTTGCATACTGAAACTTCCAATAAAAGTTCAATGATGTTTATATCTGGTGATTAGGGAGACCATGGAATGCATTCAAGTCCATTCTGGTGTAAACACTCTTGAATTAGTTTTACAATTATATAAGGGACCTTATTATGCTGGAATTCTGGAATATTATAAGACAACAATGATTTCATAATACACTGCACCTGGTACTGTAAAATGTCCTTTATATAACCATTAAGAACAATCAGCAGACCAAATGACTCCACAAGGGAACTGCCCATATACTTACAGCACCTCTAAAACAAGCTCAATACAATGTCTTTGATTTGATCGTCTCAATCACCCTCGAAACCAGTCTTCAGCTGCTTACCTGAGCCACGTAACAAACTGTTGATTATTCTCACCTTGCTTTTGTGTCAGCTGGTAGAAAGCTTGCCTTACAAAAGCTGTGTTCACATGGGACACAAAATAATGTATAAATCAGCTAGTGTGCTGTTTTTCGAAAGAAGAAAATATATCCTGCACATCCAGACCTGCATGGTGCAAAAGTAATACTCTTCTCTGTTGTTTTGTCGTTTCCAATAAATTTTCTGTTAAAAATTAGTTCTTTGCCATCCACCAACAACTCAAATGCTGTTAGCCATTAGTGATGAATGAATTCCATGGTGTTCGCTTTGCCTTGAATTCTGAAAAATCACGGAAGTATTCACGCGAATATCACCAAACTTGTTAAAATTCATTTATGGCAATGGGGAACTAAATAAACTAGATTTGACAGGACCATAATGGTGCAATCATCTTTAAAGTGTCCCCAAGGGCTAGGGAAACGTTTGCCAACTATACTGGACTGATTGTGGACAAAAAGATGACCAGAACTGTGCGGCAGCAGTGCCAACCAATGCACCACCATGCCTCAGTAAGATCAAAAAAGAAACGACGTAATCAGAGATGCGCAATCACATATTTTGTCAAAACAAAGACGAAATGCTGAAATTGTAGTAAAAAATCTGAAAAAATACATAGATCTTTTAAAGACAGAAAATTCAAAGTGGAATGTCATGATTGAATCTGTGGGCTCGTTCTGTTTTTTGAAGTCGCACTGAAGGTTCTCCAAACTGTCTGTGCTGATGCTTTGCACTTTTTATTCTGTCAAAAATATAGAAACATCTTGTAAATAGTAAAACATTTTTCATTATTATTATTATTTCATAGAGTGTTCTCTGTTTTGGGGCATATCAGGTTCCTTTAAGGTTTGTTTTCCTTCTCGCCACACCATGCATGTGGTTATTTTTTATTCTTGTGTAGGGCGTGCGCCTCCTCATATATAGACATTGAACTTGAAGAGCGACCTGCACATTTAGTTACAAGAACAGATAACTCCTCCCACAGAGTCTGTAATGCAAATGAACAGCATTATATATCTGGGGGCTGACTCCAAATTCTTAAAGCTGAAAGATGCTCTTAAGTGTTGGACAAGAACAACTTCCAGGAGTGCCTTAGAAGTTACTTTCAGGTTCAGGACTGGGTTTGGAACCCCTGGGGACGTAGACCTAGCATCCCAAGTTATTCCTGCTATTACAAACTGTAATTCTTCATTAAAAGGCCAGCAAAACCTTAGATAACCTTCCCGTTATAATGAGTACCATGGTGTAACTAAAAAGCTCTTCTTTTGCAACTATATTTCCAGTTTCCCACTGTCCTATGCCAATTCCTATAATAATAATAATTCTTTACATTTATATAATGCTTTTCTCACAACTCAAAGTGCTTTGCAAGCTTTGTGCAGGGAGGACCCAGGCTGCAAACCCTTGATCTCCTTACTGAGAGGCAACAGCACTACCGCTGTGCCATATATATATATATACAGATGGCCTGGCGCCCTGCCTGGCTGTAATGCTAATATTGTGGAAGGACCAGGGAAAGAGCGTTGTCAGGGCATTATCTCCCCATGGGCACTAGAGGACAGCCCCCCAGGGTTGCTGTGGCACCACAGATTCCCTCAAGGAATGCTGGGAGCTGGACTTTGCGACAGCCCTGTAAGGTTCCGTGGATGCTGACAGGGTGCTGCAGAAGCTGCAAAGCCCTGCTTTGGGCTTTCACCACACCTGGGAATGATTCCAGATCTCGCTAACGAACCACCTGGAGCATTCCCAGGTGCAGATTAAAAGGAGCCGCCTGCCTTCATTCCAGAAAATAGGCAAAGAAAGTTCTGTGTGTGCACTCATTGTACTGTGCTGCTTGTGGGAAGTGTTGGGGCAGCCTTCCAACTTATGAATAAAAGTGTGTTGTACTTGAAACTTGTGCCTGTCTGTGTCAGGTTTGGGCAGCTGGTGCTCCCCTGCAGGCCACAATTTAATACACACAAACACACATACACATACATTCAATTGCTATTTGTCTGTCCTTCTCCACTTTGAGCCCATCTGGAAGTACACCAAACACAGCTGTTAATGGATTAGGAGGTATTGTGACACCAAGGCTGTATGAGAGGCATTTAAAAATTTTTGTCCAAAATTATGTTAATTTGGTGCACGCCCAAAACATGTGGCCCAGTAAGGCTGGAACTTGATTGCAACGTTTGGAGTGCGGATCTTGCCCAGGAAACATTTTGGATAATTTTAAACGAGAAAGATGCGCTCGATATATAATTTTAAGCTGAATAATTGCATGCTTTGCGCATATGGAGCTTGAGTGAATTCTGTGCATTGTTACCTTCCATTTCTTTTCTGAGATGCCAAGTTATACTGTTCCCTGCTTTTATAATGTTCCTTGCATCACACACTGACAACAGGCGTTTATAGCACAATCTCAATAGGCTCGTTATTTCCATGGCGCTATGCTGTGGCGCTGTAAACCTGCAGTTGCCTCAGTAATGGAAAGGGCACCCCTCCACGAACGCGGCAACTGTGTTTTGGCGTGTTGTTCCGTTATTGGGAGGGGGGTGTCCCAAAAGGTTCAGAAATCTCAAAATATATACAGGTGCTGGTCATAAAATTAGAATATCATGACAAAGTTGATTTATTTCAGTAATTCCATTCAAAAAGTGAAACTTGTATATTAGATTCATTAATTACACACAAACTGATGTATTTCAAATGTTTATTTCTTTTAATGTTGATGATTATAACTGACAACTAATGAAAGTCCCAAATTCAGTATCGCGGAAAATTAGAATATCAATTAAGACCAATGCAAAAAAAGGATTTTTAGAAATGTTGGCCAACTGAAAGGTATGAACATGAAAAGTATGAGCATGTACAGCACTCAATATTTAGTTGGGGCTCCTTTGGCCTGGATTACTGCAGCAATGCGGCGTGGCATGGAGTCGATCAGTCTGTGGCACTGCACAGGTGTTATGAGAGCCCATGTTGCTCTGATAGTGGCCTTCAGCTCTTCTGAATTGTTGGGTCTGGCGTATTGCATCTTCCTCTTCACAATACCCCATAGATTTTCTATGGGGTTAAGGTCAGGAGAGTTGGCTGGCCAATCAAGAACAGGGATACCATGGTCTTTAAACCAGGTACAGGTAGATTTGGCACTGTGTGCAGGTGCCAGGTCCTGTTGGAAAATGAAATCTGCATCTCCATAAAGTTCGTCAGCAGCAGGAAGCATGAAGTGCTCTAAAACTTCCTGGTAGACGGCTGCGTTGACCTTGGACCTCAGAAAACACAATGGACCAACACCAGCAGATGACATGGCACCCCAAACCATCACTGACTGTGGAAACTTTACACTGGACATCACGCAACGTGGATTCTGTGCCTCTCCTCTCTTCCTCCAGACTCTGGGACCTTGATTTCCAAAGGAAATGCAAAATTTACTTTCATCAGAGAACATAACTTTGGACCACTCAGCAGCAGTCCAGTCCTTTTTGTCTTTAGCCCAGGCGAGACGCTTCTGATGCTGTCTCTTGTTCAAGAGTGGCTTGACACAAGGAATGCGACAGCTGAAACCCATGTCTTGCATACGCCTGTGCGTGGTGGTTCTTGAAGCACTGACTCCAGCTGCAGTCCACTCTTTCTGAATCTCCCCCACATTTTTGAATGGGTTTTGTTTCACAATCCTCTCCAGGGTGCGGTTATCCCTATTGCTTGTACACTTTTTTCTACCACATCTTGTCCTTCCCTTCACCTCTCTATTAATGTGCTTGGACACAGAGCTCTGTGAACAGCCAGCCTCTTTAGCAATGACCTTTTGTGTCTTGCCCTCCTTGTGCAAGGTGTCAATGGTCGTCTTTTGGACAACTGTCAAGTCAGCAGTCTTCCCCATGATTGTGTAGCCTACAGAACTAGACTGAGAGACCATTTAAAGGCTTTTGCAGGTGTTTTGAGTTAATTAGCTGATTAGAGTGTGGCACCAGGTGTCTTCAATATTGAACCTTTTCACAATATTCTAATTTTCCGCAATACTGAATTTGGGACTTTCATTAGTTGTCAGTTATAATCATCAACATTAAAATAAATAAACATTTGAAATACATCAGTCTGTGTGTAATGAATGAATTTAATATACAAGTTTCACTTTTTGAATGGAATTACTGAAATAAATCAACTTTGTCATGATATTCTAATTTTATGACCAGCACCTGTATACTGTGTTCTCTTGTAAAACATGAAAGCTTTTCACTGGTCAGAATTGAGACTTTTTTTATTTTGTATTACCTTTTCTATTTATTTGGAATTGACCAAAGAATTTAGTTGTGCATTTGTTTGTGTTCTCCTGTCACACCTAAAGCTTTTCATTGGTCAAAAAATAAAAATAATTAAGATTTTATTTTATTATATACTAGGGGGCTCCACCCCCTGCTCACTTTGCTTGCTCACCCTGGGTTTGTTATACTGGATATACAATTTAAAGAGATTGTTATTTTCATGGGAATTGTTACATATGCATTATTTTTACTTTTACTTTAAAACTTTTGTAAAAACAATACTGTACTTGTCCTTTATTTCCGGCCCTGGGCATGGTTAAATCTCTTTCTCGCAGGACGTATAATGCTGCTTGCATTGTGAAGGGGGGATGGGTGAACGCACGCTAAGGAGAAGTGGTTGGATCATCTGCAGGCTTGTTACTGCTGCTGACGATCTGCGTATTCTACTTGTCGCGCTGCGCGTCGATCATTCAAAAGCCTGTACAGCAGCTGTCCTTTTGCTACTTCGCGTCTCTTCCACTCGCGTTGTGAAGGGGAGGTTTAAGACAAGCTAAGAAGAAGTGGTCAGATCATCTGTTTGAGGTGCTGCGCGTCGATCATTTAAAAGCCTGTATAGCAGCTGTCCTTTTGCCACTTTCGTGTCTCTGCTGCTCACATTGTGAAGGGGGGTGGGGTGGGGGTTGTTGGGTTGCCTGAATGCATGATAAGGAGTAGCAGTCGGATCACCTGCTGGCTTGCTGCTGCTGGTGAGCTGCGTGTGCTGCTTGTCGTTGTTTTAAGAGCTGGGAGCACATGAAGCATGTCTGCCAAAAGCATTCCAACAACTGCTAGGTTAGATCTCAGTGAACTTGTTTTAACGTTGTCTCATTGCCTTGTCTCGCGTGACATTCAAAGTGTCTCTCGTGGGACGTCAAATTGTCTACCGAGAAGATCACGTCTCGTATCCCTAGTCTCCCTTCCAAGGTTTTTTTTTTTATAATAGAGAGATACCTATTTTATTTATTGTATATACTCACGTATAAATCGGGTCTTGAAACCTGAAAAATTGAACATAAAATCAGACCCCGACTTATACGCCCGTTCAAAAAAGTGACACCTATTTATTTATTTATTTTTTACATGTTCTTGCCTCCTCCAATCTTACATCAGTTTCCCAGACGCATCGAATTTTGTTGCAGCAGCACAGTTACCAATTTTCTTTCGCTACTTCAACAACGTTTACCATAGATACTCGCGTATAAGTCGAAAAATTTATGCCTTAAAATTCATTCAAAAAAACAGGGTTGACTTATCCGCGGGGCAACACAATTGTCCATAGAATTTGGGTAATGACATTGTACACTCAACGCTTCACGGTGTTAAGTCACCGGCCATCTGCCGTTTCCCATGGTCTTTGAAATAATTATAAGCAAGCAATACTATTGCTAATTAGCAAGTTTTTGTCTAATTTCATTAAATAATTCTTTAAACTGTGAAATACTTGAATTTGAGCATTAGCTTTTGGAGGTTTTGGATAACAAACATACCATTAGCTGCCACGTGCAACCAGATTTGGAATCAAAAGAACCAAGGCAACGCACACTATCAATGCGATGCAAGCGCAGCCTGCGATTCAAAAAATTTCTCTGCCTACCTGTTTGTCTCGTCTGACAGTAGCTGAAAAGCAGCATCAGGAGAGAGCAGCCTGAAGTAGTCCAGCAGCGGGTGATCTGTCGTGTCCAACAGCAAGCCATGCTGTCTTGTGAAGTCCGGTAGCCAGTTCGGCTCCCACGGATCAATGTCTGGGTATACCTCCAACGCGAACCTTGCCGTAAGGTGCATCGGCTGCGCGAATGCGTTCAGCTGGCAGCCGATCAGCTGGCGCGGCATCGTCTGGTGTCCGATCAGCTGATGCCGGCTTCTCACTCTCTTGCTCGATTCCTGATCACTGTCAATAAAATCCGATTCTGAAAAATCAGAGTCCGACTTAGCGATAATGTGCAAAATAACGTCTGCCGAGTGTTTTCTTTTCTGCACTCGCTTCGCTCCCTTGTGACATATCGATGCCATCTTGCCTTTGTTTACATTTCACAACTCACGCACACACAAAGATTAGTTGCCAGGTCAACGAGTCTAGCATTTCTCCAAGCACAGAGGGAATGCCTGTGACGTGACAGTGAGTTTTGTCGCCATTAACAGCTGATTGTCGCCCTCTATCTCTGATAGCTGTCAAGTTTTACCCTCTACTTATACGCGGGTCATAACAAATTTCGTAATTTTCGGCTTAAAAATACACTCGACTTATCTGCGAGATCGACTAATACGTGAGTATCTACAGTAATTTAAAACCAGCTTCATATTTTCTTCTGATTCGAATGCTCCATCGTAGATAAGGGATGCTCTTACGATAAAGGTGTATGAGGGTGTGAGGTACAGAAAACACAAATCAGTGCAAACATTGCTTCGGAATAGTTCAGGTATTACTGTGTGGTCACGTAGGCACAATAGAAAGAGAGAGAGAGAGGTTAGGAGCCCACATAGAAAAAAAAGGCAGTGTGCTCTCTCAGGTGGGCATTAGCATATCATAATCTCTTGGACCAATAGCGTGAGTTTTTCGCATTCGACTTATACGACCAACATTATAAAATACCAGAAATTATACGATAAAATCAAGTCTCAACTTATCCGTGAATTACAGTGGTATAATGTTCTACAGTACATTTGTCATGTTCAGCTTCTGACAGAAAATAAATAATATTTAAACCAAAATTAATCTTATGATACTTTCACATCTCACTTAGGCGTCAAAAAGAAATATTTTAGCTTGAGAGAAATAGTGATTTGATTTAAATAGTGATATATATCAATATCAACTGATATGATATTGCCCAGCCCTAATTGCATATGTAAGAAAGAATGTCTTATCAATTGACCCTTATTATTCTAATGGTTTAGTTTCTGGTTTGTTACTTTTACTTCTGCCACTTGAATAAATTCTAAAGTCATCACTATGCTATGGTGCTTTTTTACATTTAAATTCAGTTATAACCTAATAGTTTAGGAAGGGCCATGTATTGTCAGATAGTCATTTCTGTATTTTATGGTGCAAACATTAAAATTACACACTTAGGAGAAAACTCTTTTTCAGTAAGTAGTAGTCATTCTTTTCTATCTGCAAATACAAAAAAATTAAAAACATCACTGTATAGGATGCAGGGTAGTTTGGAGTATTGCAATGCTATGGTCATAGCATTTTCAAGCCACTATGTTCAGCCAGCAGTTAATTCACTATTGTGCCACAAGTATCAATACTGGAACTATGAAGTACAGCAATATTACTGCTTTACTTGAGTCTCTGCAGTCTTCTAGTTAAGTTTATGGACAATTTCAAAACTGTTTTCAACTACCACACATTTGTGTTACTGGCAAATATTCCTATTAAACTATCACTCAGGAAACGGGTACCTCTGAAAGAGCTACAATGTTGCTGCTTACCTGCACATGTGGAGGGGCGCTAAGGACGTAGGTAACAGCAATGGCTATATCTTCAGCCTTTAAACACTTGAAGAAAACAAAAAAAGAACATTTCTGTCAGAGGTGGATATTTTTATTAATGAAACTAATAATGCTACTTATGAGCAATGAAAACATTTACTTTCAGTGCATATTATTTTTAGAGTTTTATTTTACTTAACAGTCTAGGTTTGAAATGTTTCTATGCATTTCCAAAGAAAGGAAATGGACATATACAAACATGTACCATTTCATGAGACAGCCATCAGAATTGGCCTTGATTTTTGCATTTCATACCTTCAGGCTTTCATAAGTAGCAGCTGCTTTTTCTGGATCATTTTTGTGCAGACGAAAAGCAAATTCTGTTTCCACCAGATCAGGAGATATAGCCTGAAAAAATAAACAGAATAAAGATGAATCCATCAAGACATTAAAACTTTACATCTTACTGAATACACTTTACAAGTCACTTGGAAAGAAATGTGTATATTTTAATCATTATCAGAGCAACTGGTATTTTATTTTACTTCTTTGTACACCAATGAAATACACTTTCAAAAATATGTCATTTCTTTATTTTACTTTTGTAAAAAAAAATAGTAATCAGGGTTAAAAAAAAGATATATCTTTAAAAAAGAACAGAGGCCAAAAGGCAAACATAATGCATAAATATATATATATACATTTTTTAACACAGCCCATAAACATCACCTTCAAGTCAACAGATACCATAAATTAAAATTACAATCCCCGCTTGGAATGGTGTACACGCCGTGCATCTGACTGAAATAGTGAGTGTATTTGTCTGCAGCACAATACTATGATTACATTTGGCTTTTGATTTATAAAAGTAATCATTGCAGGACTGCCAACAGTCCTTGGTTGAATACAATATAAGTAAAGCTGAATGCACATGTTGCTTTGGATTTTACACTAAATGCAACCTTATCTGCAGCTCCATTCGGCTTCAGTTATATTTATTTATTTAAATGCGTAAGATCTCTGACAATCCCTTATCCATTTGTAACATCTAAAACATTACATTACTATGTTATAACATGCTATTCTCAGGACAGAACGACTGTATTTTCTCTTCACTTTCCAAACCTATACTTTGCTATAACACTGTCTGGAAAATAGTTAAACTGTAAAAGGAAAAGTAATATCTAACTACAGTTTAGGGACAGAGTGGGACTTTATTAGAAGTGTGCTGTCATTCTTACTAAAGCTGCACACAAGGCATGTTCTAAAGCAATAGGAGGTCAGTAGCTTCCACACTACAGGGACATTCATCATACAAGGGTCTGGTATTTTATTATTAGTTTGTGGTACCACATACACAAAATTCTACTCTTATTTATTTTTATTTATTTATTTATAAATGGGAAACATTGATGCTATATTGAAAGGTTATTTTTCTGAAGCATGATTCAACAAGAAACAATTGTGTAATAAACAATTAATCAATGACATAAATTACATCAACTCTGAAAAATTGTTAGCAATGAATTATGTGATTAATCAGTTTGTCTAGTTACATCATCAACATATGAAAGAGGGAAAACACACTTCAATAAATGTTGAAGGCTGGAGTGTAGGAGCATTTTATTTTGATGTTTTATAAGAAGATCATTTACTGAATTAATGCAGCACTGGAACAAAACTGATATGTGAAAACCTTAGAAGAAAACAAGTCAGATCCATGCCAGAGGAAAAAAATGGTTCAGCGTGGTAAATTAGTACTGCTAGTGGTAAAATCAAGGCCAAAAGATTAAACAGAGTCCAGCACAGATCTGATTTTTAAGAACAGTATCAGCTGTGTAACGACAATAAAACTGCAACCAAATCATGGCTAACAAGCAAATGTTAACTCCACAACCTGAAATATCCACAGCCATACACCCCATATACCCTTTATAATACTGTATTCACAGAACATATCAGGAAATGAGCATGTACAACCATTTCCAGTTTGTATTGTATTGAAAATAACGATATAAATTACCAAGAAACATATTTAAAGGTGCAAGGCAGAAGCAACGTTTCCTAAACACCTTGTAAGTAGCTAATATTCTTCATCTACCTTCCTTTAGGTGAGGGAGTGTTAACAGAATTTTCCAACCTTCTTCATTAGGATGGAAATGCGGGTGGCTTCCTGACTCCTGGAAGTATTATAATTCCGTTTCATTGACTGACTGTTGTTAGTATTATACTGTATTACTATCTCTAATCATTGGGAGATATGCACTATGGATACATGACAACAAATCTGAACTTGAGCATGACTAGGATTCCTATCTCCCATTCACAGAGAAATAAGGAAATAAAGTGTTGGTATATATAAAACACATTATTGTATTTTTATTTCCCGCTGTTCAGAAAACTGAAATATTTGACACTTGAGAAAGTCTTGCGCAAACCGGAGTAAAAATGTTAGTGTGACATTAGCTCTAGATTACTACTTGAGAGTTTCTCTTTGAGAATCAGCTTATCAGTTCATTGCTTTCAAATAATATAGCAAAGCAAAAATGTGAAACTCTTCTGAAAATTTACAGGCTTATTCATTTTCTGCATTACGATATCCAAATACAGAATTATTCCCAACTGCTCACACCAATTGCAAATGTAAAATATGTACTGTCATTTTTTTTCTGTCACAAATCTCCACTTTTGTGAGCTCTGAGGTTATATTACTTCAAAATATTAACAAATACACTGTCAGTCTGATCAAGCTGTTGTAATTCAAAGGAATTTCTTAAACATTTATTACAGGTGCTGGTCATAAAATTAGAATATCATGACAAAGTTGATTTATTTCAGTAATTCCATTCAAAAAGTGAAACTTGTATATTAAATTCATTCATTACACACAGACTGATGTATTTCAAATGTTTTTCTTTTAATGTTGATGATTATAACTGACAACTAATGAAAGTCCCAAATTCAGTATCGCGGAAAATTAGAATATTGTGAAAAGGTTCAATATTGAAGACACCTGGTGCCACACTCTAATCAGCTAATTAACTCAAAACACCTGCAAAAGCCTTTAAATGGTCTCTCAGTCTAGTTCTGTAGGCTACACAATCATGGGGAAGACTGCTGACTTGACAGTTGTTCAAAAGACGACCATTAACACCTTGCACAAGGAGGGCAAGACACAAAAGGTCATTGCTAAAGAGGCTGGCTGTTCACAGAGCTCTGTGTCCAAGCACATTAATAGAGAGGCGAAGGGAAGGACAAGATGTGGTAGAAAAAAGTGTACAAGCAATAGGGATAACCGCACCCTGGAGAGGATTGTGAAACAAAACCCATTCAAAAATGTGGGGGAGATTCACAAAGAGTGGACTACAGCTGGAGTCAGTGCTTCAAGAACCACCACGCACAGATGTATGCAAGACATGGGTTTCAGCTGTCGCATTCCTTGTGTCAAGCCACTCTTGAACAAGAGACAACGTCAGAAGCGTCTCGCCTGGGCTAAAGACAAAAAGGACTGGACTGCTGCTGAATGGTCCAAAGTTATGTTCTCTGATGAAAGTAAATTTCGCATTTCCTTTGGAAATCAAGGTCCCAGAGTCTGGAGGAAGAGAGGAGAGGCAAAGAATCCACGTGCGTGAGGTCCAGTTTAAAGTTTCCACAGTCAGTGATGGTTTGGGGTGCCATGTCATCTGCTGGTGTTGGTCCATTGTGTTTTCTGAGGTCCAAGGTCAACGCAGCTGTCTACCAGGAAGTTTTAGAGCACTTCATGCTTCCTGCTGCTGACGAACTTTATGGAGATGCAGATTTCATTTTCCAACAGGACCTGGCACCTGCACACAGTGCCAAAGCTACCAGTACCTGGTTTAAGGACCATGGTATCCCTGTTCTTGATTGGCCAGCAAACTCGCCTGACCTTAACCCCATAGAAAATCTATGGGGTATTGTGAAGAGGAAGATGCAATACGCCAGACCCAACAATTCAGAAGAGCTGAAGGCCACTATCAGAGCAACATGGGCTCTCATAACACCTGTGCAGTGCCACAGACTGATCGTCTCCATGCCACGCCGCATTGCTGCAGTAATCCAGGCCAAAGGAGCCCCAACTAAATATTGAGTGCTGTACATGCTCATACTTTTCATGTTCATACCTTTCAGTTGGCCAACATTTCTAAAAATCCTTTTTTTTGCATTGGTCTTAGTTGATATTCTAATTTTCCGCGATACTGAATTTGGGACTTTCATTAGTTGTCAGTTATAATCATCAACATTAAAAGAAATAAACATTTGAAATACATCAGTCTGTGTGTAATGAATGAATCTAATATACAAGTTTCACTTTTTGAATAGAATTACTGAAATAAATCAACTTTGTCATGATATTCTAATTTTATGACCAGCACCTGTAGTATCAGTCAGTGAATAACTTTGTAGAGAACTGTACTGTATGTAGCCTTCTTAGTGTTATGTTTACCCCCAGAAAAACAATCAATAACAAGAAAAAATGTTACGTATAACAGAAACATGTAAACACCAAAACCTCAACATAAATACAGTAGAAAAGGTCTGTCAAGTGTCTATTGCTGTGCCGATGCATATTTAGTACATGACTTCTGTGTAATATGTTTTGAAATAGTCACCAACGCTCGGTTCGACATTGTCATTGGGACAATAGAATTGTGTTTCTTTCCATATTTTCCTTATAATATTTTTTCTGTTGCTTTCGCATGTAAGGATAGAACATTAGTGTCTGACCTGATGCTGCTTATTGTGTTATTGCAGGCTACCATAGCGCAAGGCTTAGTGACTGCAATATTTTCCCTGACACAAACAATGACAGTTGCTCCATTATGAACAGTGCAGATGGGGTTAACATCTTTCTTGTCCTTTAATTTCATTGTAATCATTTTGCCTTTTTATCACTAGCTCCCTGCTATCAGCATCAGCTAAATCTGAGTTCATTTTCTTCTCCAGCACAGAACCCTTATTGGCAATTTGAGTGTGGCCTGAAACAAAAAGCTGAAACTATCCAGCTACACATATCATAAGAGTAGAGAACAGTCCATAATATTCCACTGAATAAAACCTAGCTAAAGGATGGTGAGGTGCATAAGGGAATACCATACATAACTGGTGAGGGGACGCTGGCGCACGCATGTTGTTGCCGCTCCTCCCTGTAAACAACACTTTTCGCAAAATTCGCCTAATTCTACACTTTCTTAAGTTTGTTTTTTTATTTCTTTTATTGTACGTATAGTTCGTGGATACAGCTGACTCGAATTGTATGGATTTGGCTTATATTTACAGATTTTATGGACTCTACTTTGACTGGGAACAGCTGAGTCTGTGGATCACGGGACGAGAACCTTCAAGCATTTGTTTGTGCCTGGCAATCTAGGACCTCGGAATGATCTGTCTCCGTGATTATTTTAAATTCGCTTTGCTGATCTGCTCCCGTTTCATCTTACAGTACTCTACGACTGGGAACTGATCTGATGTTCATATTAACCTGGCTTGGCTCCGGGGTGATTACGCCTGAAATTACCAAGCGTTACTGTTTGTGGCTGTGTATTGGAACCTCCAACTCCTGCTACGCTTTCTGCTGATTGTTATGGCTGCTCACCTACGCTACCACACCCGCCTGTCCTACCCTACCGGTTCCACTGTGCTGTGCTGCTTCTCCACTGCTATTCAGCTAAGTATTACTCCGCATCATGCTAAAATACTCTCATGACAAACTCCTTCTTATTAAACAGTTTGTCCAGAGCAAATGGTCTGACTGCAACATCCTAAAGGACGCCGGTATTTTGCAGCGCCCAAAATATATACATCGCGGGTCAGGTCGCCGCCACCGCCGGGCTGCGAATGAAAAGACCACCGGCAGCATTTGCTCAGGAATACGCCGTCCTTCTCATGACCCTGGAAATAGAATTGTCAGTGTGCCAAATTTGCATTATGTGGAAATAAACCCTGATTGCGGCTCTGTGCAGAAAGAAGCCTCATTATGTAATATTGCACTGTTTAACTCGAGGTCGCTTAATGGCAAAGCATTGGTGTTGTCAGAACTCATCACTGACACCAAACTTGATATTCTGTGTCTAACGGAGACTTGGCAAAAACCAAACGAATTTGCGTGTCTCACAGAGGCGACTCCAATTGGTTTCACTTTCCACTCAGAGCCTCGCAGCTCAGGACAAGGCGGCGGGCTTGCAGTAATTATCAGAGAAGACTTAAACGTTAAAAGAATCCCAATTGACTGCCCATTGTCTTTTGAGTGCCTGGCTCTTAAACTAATAACGGAATCAGGTCCTGTCTCACTCATTGTTCTTTATCGTCCCCCAAAATACAATGCATCCTTCTTATCCGATCTGATTGAACTTTTGACCCACCTAAGCTCTTACTCTCAGAGAATTATCCTTCTTGGTGATTTCAACATCCATATTGACACCCCCACATCTAAACTGAGAAATGAATTCCTGTCCTTACTGGACTGTTTTGACTTGACACAACATGTTGATTTTCCAACCCATTCTGGCGGTCATATATTGGACCTGATCTGCACTTCTGGACTATCTGTTGCCAACATTTACAGCACTGATTTGGGACTCTCTGACCATAAAGCAGTATTTTTCACTGTCTCATTACCTCTCCCACCTCTTACCTGTAAACGACAAATTTCTTACAGAAACCTTAAAAATATCTGTCCCTCTATCCTTTCTGGATCCATTTCTGATCTTTTACTGTCTGCACCTATTCCACCAACACTAGATAGTTTTGTTGACCATTATAACACAGCCCTTCACTCAGCATTAGATAAAACAGCTCCTTTAAAACATAAGGAGGTTTCCTTTAAGCGCTCAGCTCCTTGGTATAACTCAGAATTGCGATCTATGAAAGCAGCTGGCCGACGCCTTGAGAGAATTTCACGTAAGACTGGCCTCACCGTGCACATCCAGGCTTTCTCTGACCACCAAAGAGCTTACAGAGAAGCACTAACTTCTGCCAAGAACACCCATTATGGCAGAATAATAGAAAGTGGCCATGATAACCCAAGGGTTTTGTTCTCTGTAGTTAATAAACTACTCGAACCCGCATCTAGTCCAGCTACCTCTTCTACTGAAGTCTGTGAGGAATTCCTCCACTTTTTCCGTAACAAAATTAAAGATCTAAATAATTCAACTACTGCGGTGGGTTGGCACCCTGCCCGGGATTGTTTCCTGCCTTGTGCCCTGTGTGGGCTGGGATTGGCTCCAGCAGACCCCCGTGACCCTGTGTTTGGATTCAGCGGGTTGGAAAATGGATGGATGGATGGATAATTCAACTAACATAAATACATCATCTGTTTATATCTCTCCCTGTTTTCCCACTCCATCCAGCTCCTTCTCTAAGTTCTCACCAGTCACATCTGCGTTTGTTAATAACCTGCTTTGTAAGATGAGGCCAACTACTTGTGTACTAGACCCCATCCCCACCACACTACTTAAATCCTGCCTTCATGCCATAATCCCGACTGTTACAACAATAATAAACTAATCCCTTGACACTGGCTCTGTGCCGCTCACTTTTAAAATTGCTTCTGTAACCCCAATGTTAAAAAAGTTTGGCCTTGATGCTGACAATCTTAACAATTTCCGGCCTATTTTCCACTTACCTTTCCTGTCAAAAGTTCTCGAGCGTGTTGTAGCTTCCCAACTCACCAATTACCTAACCTCTAATAATTTGATGGAACCCTTTCAGTCTGGTTTCAGGGCGCGGCACAGCTGTGAAACTGCTCTGCTACGGGTAACCAATGATTTGCTTATGGCAGCAGACTCTGGACAAACTAGCATATTAATTCTGTTAGACCTCAGTGCAGCATTTGACACTGTTAGACATGACATCCTACTGTCCAGAATGGAGAACATGCTGGGTATCTCTGGCACTGCCCTCCAGTGGTTCAAGTCCTATCTGACTGATAGGCAAGAGTTTGTTAGTGTTGGCAACAGCAGATCCAGCTCAGCGCCAGTCACACAAGGAGTCCCTCAGGGCTCTGTCCTCGGTCCTCTGCTTTTCTGTATTTATATGCTTCCCCTTGGCCATATTATCCGTAGTTATGGATTGGGTTATCATTTTTATGCAGATGATACTCAGCTCTACTTCAATGTTAAAAGTGGAACTTCATCAGAGCTTTCTCAGCTCACAACCTGCCTTAGTGAAATTAAAACCTGGATGGAGCAGCACTCTTTAAAATTAAATTGCAATAAAACTGAACTCCTGCAAATTGGGACTAAAATGCAACTTAATAAAATGAGCTCCTTCCCAGTCCATCTTGGCAGTGATCTCATCAGACCTGCCTCTACTGTAAAAAATCTTGGTGTCATTTTTGATTCCTCCCTCACTTATTCCGCCCACATAAATCACATTAAGAAACTTTCTTACTTTCACCTCCGTAACATATCCCGTGTTCGCTCCTTCCTCTCCTTCTCTAATGCTGAGAAACTTGTCCATGCTTTTATCACATCCCGCATCGATTATTGTAATTCCCTACTGGCAGGTGCCCCTTCTAATCTTATATCACAGCTCCAGCTTATTCAAAACTCAGCTGCAAGAGTCCTTACTCGAACCAGCAGCAGCGAGCACATCACACCCATCCTGCTCCGTCTTCACTGGCTCCCTGTGTCCTACAGAATCGAATATAAAATCCTACTAATAACCTACAAAGCTTTAAATAACCTCGCACCAAACTACATCAGTGACCTTCTAGATAGATAGATAGATAGATAGATAGATAGATAGATAGATAGATAGATAGATAGATAGATAGATACTTTATTAATCCCAATGGGAAATTCACTCCATCACTATGTGCCTGCCCGCCCACTAAGGTCCTCTGATTCTGGTAATCTTGTTGTGCCCCTCACTAATCTACACTCCATGGGTGACAGGGCCTTCAGCTGTATAGAACCCAGACTCTGGAATGACCTACCAAAATTAATCAGGTCAGCTGACTCCATGAATTCTTTTAAAAAACAACTCAAAACTCATCTGTTCAGGAAGGCTTTTAGTTCTACTTGACTTTATTACCCTTCTCTCAGTTTACCTCTCTGTCAAGTTGCTAATGTAACCTGTATGTGTGTGTGCTAGACCATCAATTATGTTGTCTGTTTTTTTCTCAGAATTTACTGTCTTAATCTTCTTTATTTATTTATCTGGTTTGTACAATGCTATATACTGTATATTCTGCCGTTCTTTATTTATTCTGTAAGTGCCTTGAGCATGGGAAAGGCACTATATAAATAAAATGTATTATTAGTATTATTATTATAAAAGCTATGTGTTCCTCTCATCATAGAAAAGAATTAACAGATCACAAACTCTCAGCAGATGCATTTTTGTGAGCACAGCATGTTTACAGCATAAAACTTCAGACCTGAACTACAGTACAATCCAAGGCAAAACCAAACTGAGAGATACCTAGATAAAAGAAAAAACACACTCTTCCTTCTCCTTCCACATGTGAAAATGAAACGAATTTCTCTTAAAAGTGCAAAGCATCACCTGCACTCCTGGAGATGACAAGAAAACAGAGAAAGTTGATTATAATAATAAATAATAAGTTACACTTATTGAGCGCCTTTCATAAACCCAAGGTCCATCCTTGATGGAACCGGTAACCAGTGAAGCTGGGAGAGAACAGGGGAGATGTGAGCAAAACACTTTGTGTGGGTGAGGACTCTAGCTACGGAGTTCTGAATATACTGTAGCTTCTGTATAGATTTTGCACGGAGGCCAATGAAGAGGGAATTACAGTAATCAATACGAGACATTATGAAACAATGAACCAGAGTTTGAGCATCATTAAAGGACAGAAATGGACGGAGGCGGGCAATGTTATGGAGATGATAGAATGAAATTTTTGAAAGAGACCTAATGTGTAGCTCCAAGTTAAGTGATGAATCAAACAAAACACCAAGATTTCTGACAACAGGAGCAGGTTTGACAAGTGTACCATCAACAGAAATAGAGAACTTGGATGCCTTAGAAAGTTGGGATTTTGGACCTACCAGTAACACTTCAGTTTTATTGGCATTAAGTTTGAGAAAGTTATTTTCCATCCATAGCTTAAGATCAGTGATGCATTCAGTGAGTGTGCTGGGAGGTGAATCTGTAGGGGAGTCTGTACTAAGATATAATTGTATATCGTCTGCATAATAGTGGAAGTTAAGGCCATGTCTGCGAATAATCTGACCCAAAGGAAGGATATAAAGTAGAAAAAGTAATGGCCTAAGGACTGAACCCTGAGGGACACCATGCGACATGGGTGAGGTGGAGGATTTATATTGGCCGAGTGTGACAAATTGTTGCCTATTAGAAAGATATGATGTGAGCCATTGAAGGGCTAAGCCAGAGATGCCTACAGCAGAGAGACATGACAGGAGGATTTCATGGTTAACAGTGTCAAATGCTGCACTTAAGTCAAGAAGGAGGAGAATATTAAGGGAACCGCAATCTGCAGACCAGAGAAGATCATTGACTACACGGAGAAGAGCTGTCTCAGTGCTGTGCTGTGTATGAAAGCCAGACTGAAAAGGCTCATAGTGTATTATCTAGAAGAAATGCATGGAGTTATGTAGCAACCACACATTCCATCACCTTAGCCAAAAAAGGGAGATTAGAGATAGGCCTGTAACTGGAGAGAGACAAAGGATCCAGGTCAGGTTTTTAAGGATTGGGGTAACTGCAGCAGTTTTGAGGGCAGTAGGGACAGAACCTGAAATGAAACATGCATTTACCAATGAGGCAATAAGAATACTAATTATGGATGAGCATGTCTTAAGCAGAGAAGTGAGGGCAGGATCAAGCAGACAGGCAGAGGCATTAGATTTATTAATAGGTTCAGAGATGGCAAGGGAGTCAACAAGCGAGAAACAAGTGAGTCTTGATGATGGAGATGGCAGATCAGAATGAGTGAGTAATTGTGGTGTGGAGGGGAAACTGTGATAGATTTGATCAATTTTGGTATTAAATAAATGTAAAAAAGCCTGACACTGTTCAGCTGTATTGGGGCATGCTAGAGGAGGGGGTTGGAGGCGTTTATTAACAGTTCTAAAAAGAGTTCTAGGCCTAGTCTTAGCACCATTTATGAGAGAGGAATAATAGTTGGTGTGAGCAGTGTTAAAGGCATCCATATATTTAAGTATTATAGCTTTATACTTTTGGTTTCAACAAAGCCAGCAAATGTATTTTTGGTTATGTTACTTGACAATAAGTAATAACCTGTCTGACTGGTAAATATTTAGTTTTTATAAGTTTATCCTTCAAAATTTAATGGGAAAATTAAATACACAGTAAAACCTTGTATTTGTTCACAGAAGCTGCCAGCATACGGTGATGCAGAGGCTTCAAACAGCCTAACTGTTTATGGGGGAAGCAGATGTGGCAATGAAGAAAATCATTGGCATTGTACAATAAGCAAGTAATGAGAAATTTGTAACAAGAGAAAGATTTATCTGTTTAACTGGCTAATATACCAAAAAGTTTAACAAAAGCATGTAAAGGCTAGTACCAAATATAAGTAGCACTATTTACTTGGACAATTCTTCTGTCATGAATTAAGCACAGTAAATATAATTCATATGCCTCCGTTCCTTTATAGGAAAAAGTAAGCCAACCATCTTAGATTTATTTTTTGTGCTTTCGTTTTGTTGTGACCTAACAACTTCTTTAATTTTTAATAATTATTCTAAGTCAATTCATTAAGGATATACAGTATATCCAGTTGGGACTTTGCCCAAGGAATTCAATTGTAGCATTTATTGTGTCCTAGAAGGTCTCTGTAAAGACTTGAAATTTTCTTTACTGTTATGTTGTGCTGCCATTTTTTTGTGTTATTGGTGCAGTGTTTGTGTACACCTATCATAATGGGTGTTGTCACGGTAATCATACTGATAACAACCTGGGGAAATGCTGCATGTGGTATCAATGGAGCAAAAATATAAAGTGTGGTGAATGCACCCCATAATTATCCAAAATTGACGGAGTGGTGGCTCTGAGGCTAGGGATCTGCACTGGCAATCGAAAGGTTGCCGGTTCGAATCCCGTAAATGCCAATAGGGACGCTGCTCTGTTGGGCCCTTGAGCAAGGCCCTTAACCTGCAATTGCTGAGCGCTTTGAGTAGTGAGAAAAGCGCTATATAAATGCAAAGAATTACTATTGTTATTAAAATTTGGATAAACCTTACGTGTGTTTAGGTAGCTAATCCTTGGAATGAGTTATTTTGTTTTTCAACATTTCTTTTTGGCTTTAAAACTTCAACATCTCCCTAAAAAAATCCCTCTCTCTCTGAGACAGTACATTTGCTGTCCTTTACCTGTATACTGTAAATAAATCTATTTCTTAGATTTATAACATTCATTCAGTGAACAAGGTCAAAAGCAAGCACAGCATAATGGCTGCAAAAAACGTTTCGGTTAATTTCACCAATCAACACTAGTCACACAGTGTCAGCAGAAAAATTTGAACCCACAACCTCCACATTTGAAGTCCAAAGTCTTAACCACTACAACACACTGCCATTATCTAATGCAATTAGATGTGTTAGTACACTACATAAAATGCACGCTTTTCAACAGTACTTTACAATGTCATATAGTTAAAAGTGTACACCATATATGCTTGTGGTGATTCAACAGCTTAAAAGACATAAGATTTCAAGTGATCTAAAAATGACATTGAATGATATCTTAACTCTTTTAGGGCTGATTTTTTTTTTGTTTCTTTTCTCCCAGGGCTGAATATTTTTCCAAAAACTAACATTTTTTAAAAAAGAACACAAAGCAATTGTTTAACATATCAAATCAACAAAAAATATTTACTTTTGACAAATGTTACTGTCTTGCATGTTGTATGAGCCTGCATACTCTATGATTTCACATACATATCACATACATTTTACACAGCAAAGTCTGATCTCGCTCAAAGCAGCCAATTTCAGTCATTGCCACATTGCACTCCTTACAATACGTGTTGCTTTGGTGCCTATTTTTCAATTGTCTGTTGCTGCACTTTCTAACATATATTGTTAGTGTGTACTGTAGAGAGACAAGTCACCCATTTGCCATCATGCCATGCCACTGCCACCAAGTTTTCTGCCAGCATGAAAACCGTATTGTCACCTCTTTTCATCTTCTGAAACTTTATGAACTTTATGTATGGCATTATAGCCTGGCTCACCCCATGGGATTTGCTTCTGTTTATTACAGAAGTGAATAAAACTTTGCAGCAGCACGTACCTAAGCCACCAGGGGACAAAACACGTTTGGACCAATGCTCCCTGAAGTTATATCACCAGTTCTGTCTCATCTCTATTTGTAATGCCACAGCGGGCTTCATCTCGTCTTTCGTTGTGGGTTTCCACTTTGAAAAATGAGAATGCGATGCAAACGCAGCCCGCGATTCAAAAAAAATCTCTGCCTACCTGTTTGTCTCGTCTGACAGTAGCTGAAAAGCAGCATCAGGAGAGAGCAGCCTGAAGTACAGCAGCTGGTGATCTGCCGTGTCCAACAGCAAGCCATGCCGTCTTGTAAACTCCAGTAGCCAGATCAGCTCTCAACGGATCAATGTCTGTGTATTTATCCCATGCGAACCTTGCCGTAGATGCATCGGCTGCGCGAAGGCACGCAACTGGCAGCAGATCCGCTGGCGCGGCATCGGCTGGTGTCTGATCAGCTGATGCCTGCTTCTAACTCTCTTGCTCGATCTCCTGATCACTGCCAATAAAGTCCGTTTCTGAAAAATCAAGAGTCCGACTCCGCGATAATGCGCAAATGCGCATAATTCGAGTGTTTTCTTTTCTGCACTTGCTTCGCTGCCTTTTCACATGTCGGTGCCATCTTGCCTGTTTACATTTCGCAACTCACGCACACGCAATGTTTATTTGCCGAATCAACGAGTCTAGCATTCCTCCAAGCACAGAGGGAATGCCTGTGACGTGACAGTGAGATTTGTCGCCATTAACAGCTGATTGTCGCCCTCTATCCCTGGATGTCGACTTTTGTCGACATTCGCCTTCAACCCCTCCTGTCGACAAAAGTCGACATCCGCCCTAAAAGAGTTAATGTCTGTGTCTTACTGAAATTAAAATTTCTAAAAGAAATACATGATGGAAAATTGAAATCTTTGTTGAAGTCTCGAGATAAAATTGTTACTGCTTTGGACCACGACCTTCATTTTACGTATGTGTTATCTAGAAATTATGGTATCAGATGTAGCTGTTACGTTGTTTTTATTGTAACACTAATTACATACAGTATTTGTTCACTCTGTGCTTACAGAACCCCTACATAATCATTTTCCTCTTACAATAATTTCTTGATAAACTATTTTTTACTAAATTTAAATGGGGATACAGTAAAACCTTGGATTGCGAGTAACTTGGTCTGTGAGTGTTTTGCAAGACAAGCTAAAATTTTTAATAAATTTTAACTTGATAAACGAGCGAGGTCTTGCAATACGAATAGTGCGTATATGCTTTGTCTACCGAGCATCACATGGGAATTGTGGGTAATCGTCTCCCATGCTCATTCTCAGTCGGCGTGCCTCACTCATATAGTTAATATCCATATAAGCGTATACTGTTTACTATAGCATGGTGACCACGTGTATGTTTGTGTGCTGTAACGTGCGAGACCCTGTCTTGCACCCCAAAACACGAGGCTCCGTCTCAGTACTTTAGCAAAACCAGCTTTATTCAGCGTAAAACAGGAACAGCACAGTTATTTATTGTAGTGGGATCTACCGCTCTCCTATACAGAGACACAGCAATCAGGCAGGGTCGTGGCCAGGTTAGTGGCTAAGTAATACTGTGCTCTTGCATTTATAATGTTCCTTGCATCACCCATCGATGGCAGGCGCTTATAGCTTGTCCGAGATCTTTTCTGATTCACTTTTATGGCAAACTGCTACAGCGCCGGAAGCCTGCAGTTGCTTTGGGACGCTCTTCCGCGTGTTGCCCCATTGGGGGGGAACCCCAAAAGAGTTTACAATCCTACAGTGCATAAAGCATTTTTTAAATTTTGTGTCCAAGTGTAGTGACTCTTCAGGCAAAAGCAACTGTCACTGGATAGGTTTTCTTGTTAAAGTCGCAAAAAAAAGAAAAAGATTCCAGTGAGCAAACAGATAGCAGTGATTCCATTAGTTAGAGTGAGTCATCCTACACAATAACTCTCCTCCTCCTCTCCTCTCTCTCGTCTCCCTCACACCAGCCACAATTCTTTTCAAAGGTAAAGGGCGGGTTAATTTGTTTTACATATTTTTACTTTATATTTTGTGTTAATCATTTTTATATAAATATTTGTGGGTTGTGAAACGAATTATCTGTGTTTCCATTATTTCTTATGGGGAAATTCACTTTGATATACGAATGCTTTGGATTACAAGCACGAATTATGCTCGCAAACCGAGGTTCTACTGTATGTTTTGTAGTCGCGAGTGCCTGTGAGATAAATAAGAGGAAAATATACAAAATACAAAAGCTGAAGTGACCTCTCTCAAGGTAAATTTGTAGTAGTAAACTAATTTGTACATTGAAGTCTCACAGAATGTTTCACTGTGTTAAGACAGATGAATTTGCCAATTCAATAATGCTTTTCAATGGGAGATTTTGAAATTTATGAAATTTTACAAGTTGTACAGCATGCTCTATTTGTGGTAATAAAAAGCTAACTTTCTCATTAGAGAATAAAAGTGCCATATTTTAACAAAATTGGTCCACTAGGAGTCAACTTGTTTCATGACATGTTTCAGACAGACATGTCAATGGTATTATGTGCTTTTTGCATTATATACAAATGCACCTAAAAAATCAAGTGTAAACCTACCAAACTAAACACCCAACACAATGTTTAGTTAAATGCCTAATTAATCTGCTTTTGAACTTTTTGTTGTTATTTCATAAAGAATATTTAAAGCCACAAAGGCTCATTTACTTACCGTGGCCCTGATGTGGCTCTTGGCTTCTCGAAGTTCTTGGCGGAGGCCCTCTGTCAATGCTGTTACTGCATACTTGGTTGCTGAATAAAAGTGAACAGCAGGCTGGTGGACTACTCTGTGGCCACACATGCTAAAAAAAATACATTTTTATTTCAGTTCAAAGTCTGTGTGCATGCTTATAACATGTAGGATATAAAACAATGTGCTAAAAAAACTGAAATTTATTTACACTATAACATAATCTGGCTCCACCATAAACAATCACGGCAGCCTGTAAGGTTGCACATTTATTACAATACTCTGATCTTCAACAAAGCTGTAAAACATGCTAGTGATTGCATTAAACAAATTACACCTGACCCAGCCAGGCCCCTCCATAACATTTTATCCAGATTGACTCTTTGGTTGAAATTGCACAATGTATCTTATACTTTGCACAACTCCTAAATTCAGTTGTTCTACTATTATCTAATACTAGAGGTATAACAATAAAGGTACATACATTACTATAGCTTGATATAACGGCTTAAGAGATTAGTATATTCTTTGAACCAAATTCATCAATGGAGTACTTCCTAAATTTTATGTGTGATTTACTATCCTCAATAGTAAACAATAAACCTACTGTGGACTAGGGACGGGAAGGTTAATGGTTACTATAACTAACGGTGGTGAAATTCAAAATGGCTATTACACTGCTTCATATTTTAATTACCACTATTAACCTTTGTTGTTTACCTTCCTTTCAAAACAAATGCTCCATGTTCTAAACATTATGTAATCACACACTCATAGCAAGCAAATTCGATATCCAGTACTTTACTATAATTATGAAGGAAGTGATTCAAAGCTCTTTAACTCATGTGACAGATAGGGGCAATGTCGTCCCCTTGAACCATCAGACCACACATCAGACACCAGATAAAAGTCAAAATATTAAATTTATCATTATAATAAAGTACACAAAGCACCCTCCACTCCACAATACTCATAAACAATCAATACAATATCACAATCCTCCACTCCCAGGAGCTCAGTCACCCCATCCTCCCAACTCAGCTCAACTTGCTGGGTTTTCCCAGAGTCCTTTATAGTCCTTGACCCGGAAGTGCTTCTTTCTCTCAGTCCACGTGATTTCATAACACTTCCAGGTCAGGTGAAAACTCCTTTTCCTCGTCCCGGAAGTACTTCATTAATTCCATTCCCATGACTAAAAATTACTTCTGGGCTATAATAAAATTCCTTGGCCCCCATGGTATCCAGCAGGGTTGTGATGTAAAACTCCATTGTCCATGATGCCCTGCTGGAACTCGGGGCACCTACATGTTGCAAGAAGGGCTCCACCTGGCGGTGTGGGGGTATTGGCCAGGATGAACTGCCGGCCATATACTACACTCATTAAACAGGTAAAGTCTTAAGTGAGGTTGTAGTTTGGTTATAAGAAATTAATTGAAGATAACTACTCTATCTGTAGAATGTACAGAAAGAAAGTGGCATGAAAAAGGGATGGTCTTCCCCGGTGACCATCACACACTTGCTATACAGCAAATTCAAGGTAATGCAATGTTCAACTTTCTGTTTCTCTTTTTGACTACATGTGTAGGGTGTAAAATTTGATGTGGGATTGCTGGTATCCCAAACAAACTATTTTTAAAACAAATTATATTACCCACAAATTTTAATTTTTAAAGCACAAATTTTTCTGTACATATTTATTTTGTAAGAAAATTCTCTTGGCTGTTGTAAGAACATTCAACATCTTTTGAAAGTTATTGCTTTATTTGTTACTTAGGCATTCATTATTTTATCATTGATAGATAGATAGATAGATAGATAGATAGATAGATAGATAGATAGATAGATAGATAGATAGATAGATAGATAGATAGATAGATACTTTATTAATCCCAATGGAAAATTCACATTCTCCAGCAGCAGCATACTGATACAATAAATAATATTAAATTAAAGATTGATAATAATGCAGGTGAAAAACAGAACAACAGACAATAACTTTGTATTATGTTAAATGTTAATGTTTACCCCCCCCCCCCCCCCCCGGGTGGAGTTGAAGAGTCGCATAGTTTGGGGGAGGAACGATCTCCTCCTCAATCTGTCAGTGGAGCAGGACAGTGACAGCAGTCTGTCGCTGAAGCTGCTCTTCTGTCTGGAGATGATACTATTTAGTGGATGCAGTGGATTCTCCATAATTGATAGGAGCCTGCTGAGCGCCTGTCGCTCTGCCACAGATGTTAAACTGTCCAGCTCCATGCCAACAACAGAGCCTGCATTCCTCACCAGTTTGTCCAGGCGTAAGGCGTCTTTCTTCTTAATGCTGCCTCCCCAGCATACCACCACGTAGAAGAGGGCGCTCGCCACAACTGTCTGATAGAACATCTGCAGCATCTTTTTGCAGATGTTGAAGGACGCCAGCCTTCTAAGGAAGTATAGTCGGCTCTGTCCTTTCTTGCACAGAGCATCAGTACTGGCAGTCCAGTCTAATTTATCATCCAGCTGCACTCCCAGATATTTATAGGTCTGCACCATCTGCACAGTCACCTTTGATGACCACGGGGTCCATGAGGGGTCTGGGTCTCCTAAAATCCACCACCAGCTCCTTGGTTTTGCTGGTGTTCAGTTGTAGGTGGTTTGAGTCGCACCATTTAACAAAGTCATTGATTAGGTCCCTATACTCCTACTCCTGCCCACTCCTGATGCAGCCCACAATAGCAGTGTCATCAGCGAACTTTTGCACATGGCAGGACTCCGAGTTGTACTGGAAGTCCGATGTATATAGGCTGAACAGGACCGGAGAAAGTACAGTCCCTTGTGGCGCTCCTGTGTTGCTGACCACAATGTCTGACGTGCAGTTCCCAAGACGCACATACTGAGGTCTGTCTTTAAGATAGTCCACGATCCATGTCACTAGGTATGAATCTACTCCCATCTCTGTCAGCTTGTCCCTAAGGAGCAGAGGTTGGATTGTGTTGAAGGCGCTAGAGATGTCTAGAAACATAATTCTTACAGCACCACTGCCTCTGTCTAAGTGAGAGAGGGATCGGTGTAGCATATAGATGATTGTGTACATTGATGATTATGTACATTGTGTACATTTAGTTAAGCTCACAAGCACAGGAATGTTACCTCTCTAATGCAGTTGGTCCAGACTAAGGTGGGATTTGACAATCAACTTGTTCAGTGGAACTGTGTGACTGCACAGCAGGAGTCTAAAACATGGGGATTCTGGTGCTGTTTGTTTACATTAGAAGGAACTCAATTAAACTTGATTAAATTGATGGCTAAAAACAAGGTGATGTATAATCTTGTATTGAAATCAATGCAAAAATTCTGGAAATTGGCTTGAATTGTTTAATTAATTCATGTCCAGTTTCGCTGCTTTATATTTGACAAACCGACTGTTGCCAATCTATGCTACATTGAGACTCGTAATTGTCATTTCAATAAACTGTTGCTGGTGGGCCTGAATTTACTGACACAAAAAATCCAATAGGAAAAACTGTTCAAAGGCACCTTTCAAGAAAATCAGTGGTAGATATACCCACTGCTAACACTGCCACCTAATTCTGAAAAGGACGTTTTAGCAGAAAAATGATGACTTTGTAAAACACCTTTCTTAATAATACTACATTTCACCTTTACTTCTCTTGTGTTTTTAAGAAATGTGATTTGGTTTTTGGCAACAGTTCATGGTAATCTAAAACCCACTTATTCCAAAATAAGAGCCTATCCTGGCAGAACTGAGCACAATGCAGGAAAGGGCCTGGACAGGGTATCAGTTAATCACAGAGTTCACTCCTGCACATATCCACACTTACACTGAGACCATTGCTTTGAGGATGTTGGAGGAAAACTGGAGACGCCAGAGGTAAAGCTCAAGACACAGAGAGAACATGCGAACTACACAGAGACAATCAGATTCTGGATTTGAACCTAGTAAGCTGGATCTGCAAAAAGGTAGTGCTAATCGGTGTGCACTACTACTCCACCTAAACTATGAATATGCAACCTATAATTTAAGTAAATATTTAAAATTTCTTAAATTAAATGTATTCCAGCCTTATGCTGACTTCTCAACTGTTTAAAAATTCCAGCACATTTTATTTTAAAATAACTAGAATTGTTCAACTGATGCAATTATTTCTCAGTAGGTCTATCTTATTGGAAAATATGAATGGAAAATTCTACATGAAAAATTAAAGAATTACTTAATATAGGTGATAATAGCAGACATAAATTATGCGAAAGAACAGCAGCTAACTTTATCTATTCAAGTTTATAAACTGCAGTAAACATCTGAAAGAATAAGCTGACATTAAAAGAATAGCAAATTGCTTTTTAAACTGTGGATTTTTGAAACCTCCTCCCCCCAAGGCACTTTCATTGTTCCTGCAGAGTCTGAAATCCCCATTTCTGTTAAACTGAAGGGGGTATTTCTCCCAGTTTCAAAAATTAATTCTAAGCCCTGATATCTATTGTCTCGATGTATGTATTACCCATGTGTCTGCACTGTTTATTGCACAATCCAGATGGAAGAGGTACTCTGTAAAGCTGCTAAATAAAGAAAATCCAAAGGTAGTATTTGGGGATCGAGTACCAAATGAAGGACTAATACCAAGAATAAGGAAAGGCAACAGGATCGGCTGAAATACAAGCAGAAGTGTGGAAGAGTTTAGAAGAAGAGGGAGTAGATGTGTTGTGGGATCTAATGCAGAAGATCTATGAACAGGAGAGAACACAAGAGGAGTGAAGGAACAGTGTGATTGTACCCATTAATAAGGAGAAAGGTGATATTCAGGTTTGTGGCAACTATAGAGGGATAAAGCTGATTTCACACACAATGAAAATTTGGTAAAGGGTTATAGAGGGAAGTCTTAGAGAAAAGACCACCACAGGGAAGGAGCAATTTGGTTTTATGCTGGGGAGAGGAACAACTGATGCCTTCTTTCAATTGAGACCGATGACAAGGAAGCATCAAGAAAAACAGAAAGGATGTTAATTGATTTGGAGAAAGTGGTATGACAGAGTGCTACATTAAGTGGTCTGGAAGTGCATGAACGGAAAAGAATTAGCACAGAAGTATGTGAGAATTGTCCAGGATATGTATGAGGGAGTAAGGGCTCGAGTTAAAAGCAGTGTTGGGGCAACAGACAAGATCCTAGTTACAGTAGGTCTGCACCAAGGATTTTCTTTAAGTCCTTACTTCTTTGATCTGGTTATGGATGATTTTAAGTCATGGCATAAAATACCAATCCCCCAGTGTATGCTTTTTGCTGGTGACATTGTGATGTGTAGCACTAGAAAAGAGATAGTGAGAGAAGTCAGAAGATGGAGAAGGCCTTTGGAAGATAGAAGGTTGAAGATAAATAGGAAGAAGACAGAATATACTGTATTAGGTTTAATAATGATCAGGATTCAGAAGTTAGCCTGCAGGGAGAGGTGTTGAAGAGAGGGGATACATTTTTAAAATTTTTTTACTGATTTTATTGTAATAATTCCATACAAATAGATCAATTTTTACAAAAAAAAATAGGATTGAAAACAAATCCACCCTCACCCCTGAGAAAAAGAGCATGGCCAACTTAAAAATAGTAATTGAATAGTTTAATAGGCGGATACAGATAAATGGAGAAGAAAAAGAAATGGGGAGATAATCTACATCCTTAGTGCTTTAAGAGCTTATTCTAAAAAATTATTGATTAGATCCTGCCAGGTTTTGAAAACGTTCTGCACAGATCCTCTAAGTGAGAATTAGATTTTTTCCAATTTCAAATAATATAAAACATCAGTTACCCACTGACTTAAAAGAGGAGAGTTAGGATTCTTCCAGTTTAGCAAAATAAGTCTGTGTGCCAATAGTGTAGTGAAGGCAATCACAGTTTGTTTGTCCTTCTCCACTTTAAGCCCATCTAGAAGAACACCAAGCACAGCTGTTAGTGGATTAGGAGGGATTGTGACACCAAGGCTGTCTGAAAGGTACTTAAAAATTTTTGTCCAGAATGATGTTAATTTGGTGAAGGCCCAGAACATGTGACCCAGTGAGGCTAGAACTTGATTGCAGCGTTCACAGGTTGGATCTTGCCCTGGAAACATTTTGGACAATTTCAAGCGAGACAGATATGCTCGCTATATAATTTTGAGCTGAATAATTGTATGCTTTGCGCATATGGAGCTCGAATGAATTTCTGCATTGCTACCTTCCACTCTTCTGTACTTCCACTTTTCTGATATGTCCAGCTAACACAGGGCACAAGGCAGGAAACAAACCCCAGGCAGGGCACCAGCCCACCGCAGGGCGTGCACATACACACACCAAGGACAATTTAGAATCGCCAATGCACCTAACCTGCATGTCTTTGGACTGTGGGAGGAAACCCACGCAGACACGGGGAGAACATGCAAACTCCACACAGGGAAGGCCTGGGATGCGAACCCTTGTCTCCTAACTGCAAGGCAGCAGCGCTACCCACTGCACCACCGTGCCACCCTGAAAGAAATGTGTTGCTGGAAAATTAAATTTGGAATGTAATTATTCATAGGATGCAAAGATGTTGTCTATATAAAGATCTCTAAGCAATTTAAATACAAATGTTTTCCAGATATTAAAAACTGCATATGTTTGCGAGGGTTGAAAAAGGTGGTTCTCATGCAGAGGTGCTACAGATAAAAGATTCTCCATCTTAAAATGCTTTCTACATTGGTTCCATATTCTGAGTGAGTGAAGCACAACTGGGTTATTAGTATATTGGCGATAACTTGCATTTATTGGGGCACAATGCAGGGAATATAGAGAAGTACTGCAGGATTTTATTTCTATTGCTGACCAAGCCTGTGTATGTTCATATATTTGTGTCCAGGTTTTTAATAGCTTGTATGTTTGCTGCCCAGTAGTAAAACTGAAAGTTAGGCAGAGCCATGCCACCTTCTGTCTTAGGTCTTTGTAGAGTCGCTCTTTAGATACGTGGATGTTTTAGGTTCGAAATAAATGAGGTTATGGTTGAATCTAATTGCTTAAAGAATGATTTATTGATGTATATTGGAATGTTTTGAAATAAAATGAGAAGCTTAGGAAGGATATTCATCTTAACAACATTAATTCTTCCAGCTAAAGTGAGGTGGAGGGTTGACCATCTATTCAAGTCTTGCTTAATTTTTTCCATACAGACGGTGAAATTTTGTTGATAAAGAGATTTATGTTTACTTGTGATATTTACCCCTACGTATTTAAACTGATCTGCAATAATAAAAGGGAAGGTGTCCAATCTAATATTGTATGCTTGAGAATTCACTGGAAAGAGCACACTTTTATTCAAAGTAATTCTGAGACCAGAGATCTTTTGAAATTCTGTAAGTGCTGTTAAGACTGCAGGCACAGTATTTTGTGGGTCTGATATACACAAAACCATATCATCTGCATATAGAGAAATTTTCTGTTCCAGTTCTTCTCTGATAATCCCCTTTATCTGATAAGCATTTCGACAGTGAACTGTCAGTGGTTCAATGGCGATTGCAAATAGCAGTGGTGACAAGGGGCATCCTTGTCTGGTACCACGTTCTAGTTTAAAGTACTCTGAACTAATGTTGTTAATACAAACTGAAGCTTCCGGATTGGTATACAGTAGTTTGATCCATGCGCAAATATTCAGGCCAAACCCAAATTTTTGCGTTTGAGATTGGAAGCTAAGTGTCAGCCTTAACACATAAATCCAGTTTGATCTTGTATATTACCGAAGGCAGCACTTTCTCCATCCTTGTGGCTAGGACTTTGGAGAGTATCTTAACATCATTATTCAGAAGTGAAATTGGTCTGTATGATGCAGATTGTAATAAGTCCTTGTTTTGTTATGGAAAGACGGTGATTAATGCTTGGCGAAAAGTTTGAGGTAGAATCTGATTGTCTCTAGCTTCTGTAAATATTGCTAATAAGAGGGGAGCTAGCTGAGTAGAGAATTTCTTATAAAATTCGACAGGGTAGCCATCAGGGCCTGGTGCTTTTCTGCTCTGAAGTGACTTTATAGCATCTAGTAATTCTGATAGAGCCAGAGGTTTATCCAATTCCTCCGCAATAAAAGTATCTAATTATGGTATCTGTAATGTATCCAGAAATGCATTAGATTGTGTGTTGTCTTCTTTGAACTCAATAGAATATGAGGATATATAGTAGTCTCTAAATATGTGCATTATATTTTTATGGTCAATGATTTTATCTCCGTTCGTGTTGGTGATTGCTGGGATTGTATTGCGAACTTCTTGCTTGCGGATTTGTTGAGCTAAGAGCTTATTAACTTTCTCTCCATGTTCACAGTAATGATGTCTTGATTTAAAAATGAGTTATTCAGTTTCTTTGGCTGTTAAGAGGTTGCGCTCTCAATGCAGAGCCTGTCTTTTCCTATGAAAAGCTTCACTTGGACACCTGGCATGTTCTTGATCTATTCTAGTAATTTCGCTGGTTAGCTCTGATACCTTCTTGGTTTCTAATTTATTTCTGTGGAAAAGATATGAAATAATCTGTCCTCTTAAGAAGGCCTTTAGAGTTTCCCAGAGTATTTCTGCAGAGATCTCTGAGGATGTGTTTGTCTCTAAAAAAATAAAGCAGCTGCAACGGAGCTCTGCTTCAGACGTCCATCTCCCGTAACGGACGAGACCAAATATCTAGGATCAATGGTAGCCCGAGATGGAAAACTAGATGCAGAGTTAACCTATAGAATGGATTCTAGATAGAACAATTGGAAGAAGGTATCAGGAGTATTGCGTGATCAAAGAATTAAAGGATTGTTAAAAAGGTAAGGGTTTAGACAGTGTTAAGACCAGCAATGATGTATGAAGCTGAGACATGGGCAGTAAAGTGATGACTTTAAAATATAAAGAAAATACTAGAAGCTAGCCTCCTACCATTGGGCAGATACAGAAAATAGATTAGTAAAGACCCTTTCATGCAGTGTTAATGTGGCACTGCAAAAAACAAGACTGTCTACTATATATAAATCTAAACAAAAGTTAATCAGACGAAAAGTATCAAGTAATATACACATTTGTGGACCTATACTAGTGCTTAATTTTTTTCTTAACCTCCCTTTCAAATGGCAGTGTGGTGCAGGGATTAGCAGTTTTACACCACAGATTCAGAATGCTCAGTTCAAGTGCTGTGTCTCTGAGCATGAACATGGTTGCAGTGGTTTTTCTCCAGGCACTATAGTTTTCCACCTAAATTCCAAAAATGTATATGATAGTGTGACAGATTGGGGCACTCTTGCTCACTTGAACCCTCGGACACTACGCCAGACACCAGGTAAAAGTCCAATAATTATTTTTATTTGGACAAATACGTGCACCAAGCACCCTCCACTCCACAATACTCATACAATAAACAATACTTCTCAATAATACTAATCAATCCTCCACTCCCAGACGTGTTGCCACCCTTCCACCCAGCTCAGCTCAAAGTCTGGGATTTCCCACTGTCCTTTTATAGTCCTTGACCTGGAAGTGTTTGTCCCTCAGTCCATGTGACTTTCTATCACTTCCGGGTCAGGTAAAAACTTCTGCTTTTCTTCATCCTGGAAGCACGTCATTTCTTCTGTCCATGCGATTGGGACATACTTCCAGGGTATAGGGAAAATAGTCCCTGGGCCTCCCTGCAGTGACTCCTGGCAGCCCCTGTCGCTATCCGATCTGCGGTGCCTACCCGATTTGCGTACGCATGCGCAGAGCTTTACTATTACGACCCTGCACAATCTGCATTTTTTTACTTTGCGACACGAGTCCCCATCCGATTTGTCTCGCGCACGTGCTCTCTGCTTAATTAAAATTCATTTCACGACGCTGCCCGATTTGTTCTGTGCATGTCTAATGTTTTACAACACACGTCATTCGTCAGGTTTGACTTGTACTTGCGAGTCATTTTTGTGTTGTCGTTTATCTCTGTCTGTAAGTGGACTTGTTACTGGAAAAGATGGAAAGTTTTGAATTTTATAACGTCTTGGAAGATGTGTCGCCTGAAAAATTTAACTTCAGTCGAATGAACAGGGAGCGAAATGAAATGCGACGTGTGTCTGTGAACTTTATAATGGACATGTACAGCTTTTTGTAAGTATATCATTTTTAGTTGCAATACTTTGTAATCTTATGGATTAATCGTAAAAATCACAGTATTTTCCGTGTTTGGGTTAATGGATTAATGTATGTATGTCATTTATTTCATAACACCCTATTAGCATTTGGTGGTATGTTTCTTTTAACATTTGTCCACATTTTTTTATCTTAAAGAGTGAATGGCGTGCTAATTATTAAGCAAAACAATGTAATCGAGGTGTCGAATTAGGAATAGAATTAGGAGAGCACATCTGACACTCGACTGGTGTAAAGTGTGCCCTCCAAAGCCATCGGTATTTTTTATTATGTTGATATCAGATTACATAAATACATATCGACGAAGACTAAATTACATAGGAGAACAGCAACAACTAACTTATTACAAGAAAGACGGATGTAGATAATTGCATTACAAACTGTTAATGAAGCAGCTCAGAATCTTACACGTTTTAATTATTTTAGTGTGTTTTCCGTTTTTAAAGCTATTTCTACCATATTAATATCCATACAGAAAGATGTAATAGAGGGTCTAACATTCTGAACTTTACACTTATGAGTAGGAAATTTATGAAGCAAGGAAACCACAGTTACTGCATTTTCTAACATTTAGTCTTCAAAATTGTATACAGAAGAAGAACAAGAATTAAAGAGTGAGATATTGGTTTCTCATTCAAGACAGTAACAGAAATAAATCTTTATGAAACATTTTGGAATAGGAGCAGAAGTAAGAAATGTGAGAGGTGATTTGTCTTCATTTGTACAAAAACTACATTTCAAGGATAAATTAATGTCATACTTATGAATTAATCTATTAGTTGGGTACAATTTTGAAATGGATTTCTTTAACCTTGTTTGGTAGAAAAAACTTATATGGCACGAAACAGGCAATTTTAAAATTTATGTCCAAAGCCATCAGAGTATTTTGGTGTGTGTCTGATGTGGCACAGTGACAGGCTGGGCACCTGCTGTTGTCACGTGTCATTAGCTTATCGTTTAAGCTGTTGGTTTAGGAGGAGTACACACACATACATTTAACTGAATATAATGGAGAAGGCTTACTACTTAGAAATAACATTTCTTATTGCTGCTGTTAGAAAAACAATGCCTCTTTATTATATATTTTTTTCTTGACCCTACAGGATGCCCAGTGGTAACCAGCCTACCATGTGGCTCAACAGATGCCAGTGTCCCCGAATACTGAGACACAATTGGATGTTCTTTTCTTCTGCTTTTAAGATTCCCAGTTTGGGATAATGTGCAGTTCATGTTAGATTTGCTATTTCTACAGGTAAGACTACTGCATAATTCCTGCAAAGCCTCCCCATATTTATTATTTGATCTGTAATATTTTGCTGCCTTGAATACTGACCTCTATGTTTGCTCACTCTGTCCGGTGACTAACACGGCTTTTTAATTTTAGACAGGAAAGCCTCAGAGTGTGAATCTTCGCAAACACAAAGACTGAGGCACATCAGTACCAGCAGTCACAAAATGGGGATGTTGTTCCGTTTTGTAAAATAACATTTATTTTTTTAAGTTACTGTGCTTTGTTGTTGGATTTTGAAAGAACCAAGACTTAATTTTCACTTAAAACAAAACTAAGGCAGGAGAGAAAAACGAAGATGTTTTCATGCAAGTAATGACACCTGAGCACAGCACATTAGAACTTCAGATATACAGAGATTATAACACAATGTCTACTGTATGCGTAATGTAGAAGAAAAAAAATGATGCTATATATAATGACAATTAAGTTGGGGTTCTTTCAAAATCCAACAAAAAACCACAGTAATTAAAAATATTATTATTAGTTGGACTTTACTCTAAGCAGACCTTTATCTATTGTGATGGTTTACTTTGGTAATAATTGATCTACAGGTGAACCAAGAAAGGAGGCAGAACAAGAAGTAAGAGTACACTTTATTAATGTTTGAACTCTGTGAGTGAACATCATGTATCTACTGTGTTTATGTTTTTAACAGTTACAGTGAAGTAGAAGAGTCCGGTCGTGTTATGGGGCAGTAGTTAAAGAAGAAGGACAGAGAGATGTGTGCCATGTTGAAGTAGCGGCTGGTCCTCCTGCCCGCTCTTCTAGAATCCTCCATCTAAACCTCTGCTCTGATCTGCTGTGCCTTTGCCAAGTGATCACGAGGTATTGGTCTATTTTGTTTTTTTTTCTTCGGAAAACTGTCTCAGTCTCATTACGCTGGCTGCCTGTCTCACACAGAATTGATTTGAAGGTTCTTTAAAATAATTAGAAGGCTTTGAGTATTTTAAACCCTGCCTGTATTTTGGAGTGTCTGCTCCCAACACTTCTTTTCTCAAACATTGCTTTGCTTTTTATTCCTAGATCAACCATAAAAACCGGCAGCTTTCTGTACTCATGCAACAAACTCTGGAATGCTTTGCCAATAGAGAAGTGCCAGGCTACAAATGTCAAGCATTTTGAAAAACTTCAACAAGCCCACTTACTTGCATTGGTTGTAATAGATTAGAAATGGTACTGTGTACACTTTGTTAGCTCTGCACTGGGCACTAACTTATGCTGTTTTTCTCTGTTGTCTTTTTCCAGTTTATTGCAATGGTGCCCCATCCCTCCCCCCCCTCCGCGTCTCCACCGTCTGTTACATCAACTCCAACTGCCTGTGATGCTGGAGAGAAGAAAAGTTGACAAGATGTCCTAAAATGGAATTGTGATTGGACTGAGACGGCCACAATTATGTGTGCTGGGATGTGCAGAGAGGGCTGTGTGGGCTTTGGCTTTGGACCCCCAGAGGTTTATTATCTCTAGTATCCTTGAAGACTACAAGTTTGTCTTTGTCCCCAGCCATTTGACCAGGCAGTGTATTTATCACAAAGGACAAAGACCCCTCCATTTGCTTATTTACTTTTATAATGCCTTCAATTTTCTTTGTAACTATGTTATTGAAGAGCAAGTTGAGCTACACTTGTAAGAAAAGGTGATATAGAAATATTATTAGTGAACAAATGTTAACAGACAGGTCAGGAAAAATGTCAGTTTAAATAGAATGGAATATTGCTGGATAACAACTCTTTGAGTAGCATCTTGTTCATAAAGCTAAAATAGCATTTTTCCTTTTTTGACAAATTTAATGGTTCACTTTTACTGTGTTCAAAGCTTTGGCTAACATTTTTTTTTAAAGATCTGTAAATATATGTGTGTTGTCCTTCCCTAATAGCTTTTAAAACCTCCCAATTGTTGGCCATTTTTATTGTATTTGTGTTCTAGTTAAATGCATTTACCTTTTATACATCTTTATCCATCCATCCATTATCCAACCCGCTGAATCCGAACACAGGGTCACGGGGGTCTGCTGGAGCCAATCCCAGCCAACACAGGGCACAAGGCAGGAACCAATCCTGGGCAGGTTGCCAACCCACCGCAGTACATCTTTATTATTAATTAATTTTCTACTGATACACACACACACACACACACACACATATATATATATATATATATATATATAATTTGTGTGGATAATTTTTTTTTGACAAACATTGTTCACAGATATTTCCATCCATCCATCCATTTTCCAACCCGCTGAATCCTAACTACAGTTTCACGGGGGTCTGCTGGAGCCAATCCCAGTCAACACAGGGCACAAGGCAGGAACCAATCCTAGGCAGGGTGCCAACCCACCACAGGACACACACAAACACCAAGCACACACTAGGGCCAATTTAGATTCGCCAATCCACCTAACCTGCATGTCTTTGTACTGTGGGAGGAAACCGGAGCGCCCGGAGGAAACCCACGCAGACACGGGGAGAAAATGCAAACTCCACGCAGGGAGGACACGGGAAGCGAACCCGGGTCTCCTAACTGCGAGGCAGCAGCGCTACCACTGCGCCACCGTGCCGCCCACACAGATATTTCACTTTTGTTATTTTTAAACATACCATTTATTTATTCAATAAAAAATGTATGAAAATGTATTGTATTTCCTTTTCATTAAAAAGTTATAAAAATGAACTGGCTCTGTATCAATATGGGTGAATAAAACCATTCACATGAGATGAGTCTGCACACAAACAATGTGTGTTATGTTGATTAAACTTGTAAGAAAGAATATCACTGCCCTCTGTCCACATGGTGTTCGTCATAAACTGAACTATTTCATGCTGTTTAAATTCTGCTCAGTTAGTGGAGAAAATTTTATTTTACCGCTGTTAAATTCAGTTCAGTTTTATTATATTAATAGGTAAGTTGGTTTCTCAGCGGGTTTTACAGAGACACCTTGAAATAACATTAAAAACATATCACTAAGAACAAACGTATTACAAATATAGTAAGCAATCACTTACTGTAAAAAAATAGATCAAATAGATTGATTCAAGTGATGACAGCTCACTTCCTTAATTTAAGTCTGTGGATGATAAATTGGACTGGACTGCCAATACTGATTCTCTGTGCAAGAGAGGACAGAGCCGGCTATACTTCCTTAGAAGACTGGTGTCCTTCAACATCTGCAATAAGATGCTGCAGATGTTCTATCAGATGGTTGTGGCGAATGCCTTCTTCTACGCAGTGGTGTGCTGGGGAGGCAGCATAAAGAAGAGGGACACCTCACGCCTGGACAAACTGGTGAGGAAGGCAGGCTCTATTGTAGGCATGGAGCTGGACAGTTTGACATCTGTGGCAGAGCAATGGGCACTGAGCAAGCTCCTGTCAATCATGGAGAATCCACTGCATCCACTGAACAGGATCATCTCCAGACAGAGGAGCAACTTCAGCGACAGACTGCTGTCACCGTCCTGCTCCACTGACAGACTGAGGAGATCGTTTCTCCCACAAACTATGCGACTCTTCAATTCCACCCGGGGGGTAAACGTTAACATTATTCAAAGTTATTGTCTGTTTTTACCTATCTATCCTGTTTTTATCTATCTATCTATCTATCTATCTATCTATCTATCTATCTATCTATCTATCTATCTATCTATCTATCTATCTATCTATCTATCTATCTATCTATCTATCTATCTAAAGTTAAACTTCTTTGTAAGATTAATAGCCATTGGAATAAATGAGGATTTGAACCGGTGGCTTTATACTCTTCATTTCTTCAGCACCTGACCTGATTGCACAACTGAGAACGAATTAAAGAATCTGAACAAGTGGACAGTCACAGTTAACACTAAGGGGGACAGTCAGCACAGTGCCATGCAACACAGTGTTAATTCTTTTCTTTTTTTGAAAAAGGACCATATATTTCTATAAAACTGGTTGGATACATTAGGTTTTGTAAACCTGATGCCTTAAGACAAATGGCAATTTTATTAATAATAATTGATGTCTAAAGATATTTTTAAACAAACACAATTTGCTCATAAGAGGGAAATTGCAACAATAGATCAAAACGGAAAGGAAACTTTATATGATTTATTACGTGTGTGGGAAAATAAAAACACTACATACTTTATATAACAAATATATATATATAGTACCTGCCAAATAATACAAAGAGTACACAGCGTGTAGTTCGCCCTAATTGTGGCTTATCAGGAGTGCACACCTAAGCTTCCTCTTATGGCGATTGAACATTGGACATCAACATTACGCGACAAAGGCTGCTTCGTTTATTTTGCAGGATGAATATTTTCATTATAGTCAACTAATGTGGAACTAAAATTAATAAACCGTAATGTCAAGTTGTACTGTATGCACAGTTCCGATCGGGCCGGGCCGTAAAGTGGATTTTTTTGTTTTTAATGTTTTTTTCATTAAGCGCATGCGGTGTGTGTCACTACCTGCTTCCCATTGCCGGCCCGATCTGCGTGCGCGTGCGTATTGAAGGCTACGTCATCACACACTTTACGGTGCTGCCCAATCTGTTTAACGCATGCGTGAACACTTTACGGCATGTTAGGATTTCAATACGCCTGCGCGCGCAAATCGGGTAGGCACGCACATCGGATAGCGACAGCCCCCATGGTATCCACCAGGGCTGTGCATTAAAAGTCCACTGTCCATAATTCCCTGCTGGAATTCGGGGCATCTCCATGCTGCAAGGAGGGCTCAATCTGGCAGCCTGGGGGTGTTGGCCAGGATGAATGGCCGGCCATATCTTACAATAGATAGACAGACAGACAGACAGACAGACAGACAGACAGACAGACAGACAGACAGACAGACAGACAGACAGACAGACAGACAGACAGATAGATAGATAGATAGATAGATAGATAGATAGATAGATAGATAGATAGATAGATACTTTATTAATCCCCAAGGGGAAATTCACATACTCCAGCAGCAGCATACTGATAAAAACAATATTAATTAAAGAGTGATAAAAACACAGTGCAAGTTAAAAAGTGCAAGGTGGAGAGTGCGAGGCAGGTATAACAGTCAATAACAATCAATAACATTGTATAATATTTATATATATAAAGGGCTGGTTCCTGCCTTGCTACTGGCTCTAACTCCTCCACAACATTGATTTGGATAAGTCTGGTTACAGAATGTTAAGCTACATTGCATGAATTTACCAAAACACTGCAGGACTCCAAGTTTCTCCTTTTGGGGCTCCTTGTTGCCAAGTACAAAATATGTGTTTATGACTTGACAGAATGAAGGGATCCTAAACCAGTCTCCCTGTCCAAGTATATGGCCTGATTACTTTGCAATCCTAACGATCTAATCCTACAAAGAAAACCTTTATGAGAATTTAAATATTATAATTCATTCTTGTTTATCATGTCTCCAGAGTGTGGTGACATGTTACATGGTGGTCAAACATATAAGTAGGAATTTCACCATATTCTGTACAAGTGGCAATACTCCTGCTACTACTTCTACTACTATTACTAATACTACCACTACTACTACTACTATAGACTATGTAAGTACTAAAATCCGGTTGCAATTCATTCAGGCCAAATGATCCTCTTTTTCAGGAATTCTAAGCTGTCCCCCTGCTTCTTGGTAAAAATAATTTTTGCATTTGGACCATACAACTTGGACGGGACACATATCCCATTTCCTTTTTACATTAACTTTGATCAGTGCTTTTCAAGGAAATTGGAAAAATAGCAACATGGGATAATTTTCAGATTACAATAATATTTGAACTTTACTAAACCACTTTTCTGATGTAGTGCTCTAATACTACAAAAAGAAACAAGTGTTGTCTGTACAGGTAAGAAGCAAGACTTACCTGTTAATATTTATAATATGCCCATCATCAATGTTTCGTTCCTTCATTGACTGATATGCTTCTCTGGTACAAATTGACAGAGCCAAGACGTTGACCTAAAAAAAAAGCAAAAAAATAAAAAAATCAATCTTTGAATACGTAAGTTCACAGTCTGAACAAAATGTAACTTAGTAATTAATTTGTACTTAAATATGCATAAACCCATGTGTGACCAAATCTGTTGGTGACAGCTAATATGTCAAAAGATTTTAAAGAACACTGTGTTAACAAGTGTTGTAGCTTTGCTACTTTAAATCTCAACAACTAGTCTTGGGTTACAAATGCTCTGTACTGAGTATACTAAAAAAACAAGTGGATTGCTTTAAAATATTATTTACAAGTAAGTATAGTACTCATTATCACTGGGGACAAACATATCATACACAAGAAAAAATCCAGAGACTTTTAAACAAATTAAAATATAAATCACACCATTTGAAAGATCTATTCAGTTTATCTGCTCAGATTATTTTTTGCTCACATTGTTGGCCTCTCTTTCATACTCTTTCATGAAGCCTAATTTTGTGAGACATCATGTTTGGTGATAAAACCAATTCCCATTCCTACAATGATTTCCCTGAAACACAGCCTGAATTCTTGTTCTTGAGTTTTTCAAAGGAATTTATGAAGGGCCTTTTCTTTAGCTAGCAGCAGTAGCCTTTTGTTATCCATCCATTATCTAAGAAGCTACATCCTAACTACAGGGTCACAGGGGTCTGCTGGAGCCAATCCCAGCCAACACAGGACACAAGGCAGGAAACAAACCCCAGGAAGGGCACCAGCCCACCGCAAGGCACACACACATACACCCACACCAAGGACACACTAGGGACAACTTTGGATCGCCAAGGCACCTGACCTGCATGTCTTTGGACTGTGGGAGGAAACCGGAGCACCTGGAGGAAACCCATGCAGACATGGGGAGAACATGCAAACTCCACGCAGGAAGGACCCGGGAAGCGAACCCAGGTCTCCAAATTGCGAGGCAGCAGCGCTACCACTGTTAACCAGACCTTAATATTAAATGCCAGTCATTTTCTAACCTGCTTTGTCCAGACCAAACCCAGCTAGGGCACAAGGCAGGAACAAACTCTGGACAGGGTGCTAGTCCATCGCAGGGTGAACACACACATATATACACACACACCCACCCACACTCTAGGTCAAATTAAATGTTGCCTGTCTTTGGGAGGAAACTGGAGCACCTGGGTTTAACACACACAGACACAGGGAAAACATGCAAACTCAGGGACAACCCAGGACATGAACTCAGGTCTCCCTACTGCAAGGCAGCAGTGCTGCCACTGTCCCACTCTATTATTAAATGTGATGCTACAAATTAAACAAGTATCCATTTGCCTAACTAGCAGCTTAAATTTCTACACACCCTTATTGTCATCATAGCTGAATTACAAGTAATTTTCGTGTAAAAGATTTTTTTAAATCTTAAGTGAACAGTTAATAACTTATAAGTCATAATTATTTCAGACTACAGAAACTGAAATGTTTTTAAGTAGTTTTTTGCGGTGAATTCAAATGTATTTTCTTTCTGGCAAAACCTATGAGCAGTACAATGACCACTCCAGCAATACTAAAGCTTTCCTAATGAGTCAGAGCACGAACAATTCAAGTTGTCAGGTCAATAGACTGGTTGATTCATAGTTACATGGAATGCCACACTGGATAAGAGACAAAGGATCTCTGTGGGAATATGAATACTTTAAAGAACATTGTCTAGAGAAAGGCCTGAGAAATACTCAGCCAGTTTTCACATTAAATACACAGTAATAATTCAGTTTTTGAAGAACATACTGAATTGTGTCTGTCACGAGCATTTTGATGAATGCAGGGTTGCTTAAGAGTAGATTTACTGCTTTAAAGGGTCTGCATGTATTTAAATATGACTAATGATACATCCCGTTTAACTCACAAATGTGGTATATAAATGGGGTGATGCAGAAAAACAATTCTAATAGCATTAGGAGATGGAAAAGACCAAAATCACTGTAAGAAACCTGTAATGCCAGAACAGACAAACTGAGCAATCTGAATTAAGGAAGGACTAGGAGATGGAATGCAAGTCTTTAAACTAAGCAAAAGTCAAAACAGAAAAATTGATAACTCAGTTGACAAAACCAAAACTTTATCCCAAACTTGTAGTCTTAATTGAACACTGCCAGAATTCAAAACCAAACACATACCTAAATTGCAGAAAAAACTTGTTTAATTTATATTTGCAAACTTGGATGCATAAGACACATGCTGCAGGCTATTTAAAGCGTTGTGTGTTAATTGTCACATCAAGTGACTTCCATAACCAGACCTATGGCACCTGCATGACGTTTTGTAAAAAAGTTTCCCCAAAATACCAGAATCCATGGGAAAAACAAGAGCATAATAAAAATAAATGTCATGATTTGGAATCATGAACATAAGAAACAAAAGAGTGTGAAGTTGCTGAAAAAACCCCACAAACGTAGGCTAGGAGCTCCAGTGGCTTGTCCAAAAATAGACTCACCACATCTACAGGAGCTGGATTTAAATATTCAAAAACAGCAAGAGTCCACGATCTTGCAAAAATGTGTCAATAAAGAGAGAAACTTTAAAAACTCGATCTTGTAAAGACAATCCTATCAAAGAATCTTTATAAATGAAAAAAAAAATGTATTACAGGAGAAAAAATAGCAAAAATGCTCAAAAGAGTACAAAGAGATTTGCTTAAAGGCAACTGGAAGCAAACCAGACCCAATACACAATCTGTTAGCAAATATCCAGAGAAAGAGCAGAAATAATCAGAAAAAATAGTAAATCCAACTGAAAAGCAATATTTTGGAAAAAGACCCTTAAATACACTCAATGGACCTCTGCTAGATCATTTTTTATGGAAAACTGATAAAGCCAGAGGGAAGACCCAGCAGCAGTGACATAAGGGTGGACCTTGCCTTTTAGGGCTCCAACCATAAAGAATACAGAATGGACACACATTTAAAGACATAATACATAATTAACAAAACACAAGCAAAATGAATAGAAATAACACAAACAACATTAAAAATATTAATTCAAAACTGACAAAAACAACAGCAAAACAAAAAATAAACATGCTCCAGGGAATAAATCTTGCCTGCAACATAACAATTTAAAAAATCCCAGGAGCTTGACAGGAATAATATAATTAAACCAAAATAATATCTGATGAGCAAAACCTTTACAATAATAGTGAACATGCTATAAAAAAAAATATAAAGCAGAACAAAATTTACATATTATTATCAATCACAACAACATACAGTGGAACCTCGGTTCACGAACGCCTCGGTACACGTACAACTCGGTTTACGACCAAAAAGTTCGCCAAACTTTTGCCTCGGTTCACGACCACACACTCGGTATACGAACAAGCCAGTTTCCCTTTCGGTTTGTGCGCGCTGATGATTTCCGCACGTGTTGCATTGTTCTCGGTCAGACGTGAACTGCTGAACTGCTGCAATGTAAGATAGAGAGAGAGAGAGAGAGAGAGCAGGCAGGCTCGTGTGCTGATGAGAGAGAGAGAGCAGGCAGGCTTGTGTGCTGATGAGAGAGAGAGAGAGAGAGAGCAGGCAGGCTCGTGTGCTGATGAGAGAGAGAGAGAGAGAGAGAGAGAGAGCAGGCAGGCAGGCTCGTGTGCTGATGAGAGAGAGAGAGAGAGAGAGCAGGCAGGCTCATGTGCTGATGAGAGAGAGAGAGAGAGAGCAGGCAGGCTCGTGTGCTGATGAGAGAGAGAGAGAGAGAGAGAGAGAGAGAGAGAGAGAGAGAGAGAGAGAGAGAGAGAGAGAGAGAGAGAGAGAGAGAGAGCAGGCAGGCTCGTGTGCTGATGATAGAGAGAGCAGGCAGGCTTGTGTGCTGGAGAGAGAGAGAGAGAGAGAGAGAGAGAGCAGGCAGGCTCGCGTGCTAGAGAGAGAGAGAGAGAGAGCGTGTGCAGCTGATAGCGAGCCTGTATGTGCAGCTCAGCAGGGAGCCTGGGTGTTTGTCAGTGTTATTCAATGTTTTTACATTAGTTTACTATTACACTGTGCATTCTATGGTATAATTAACTATATCTGTGCTTAAAAATATTTTAAAAAATATATTTACATGCAGTTCGTACGGTCTGGAACGGATTAATTGTATTTACATACAATCCTATGGGGGAAATTGCTTCGGTTCACGACCAATTCGGTTTACGACCAGAGGTTTGGAACGAATTATAGTCGTGAACCGAGGTTCCACTGTACATGGTAAAATATAATCTGCAAACAGTTCATGGAGAATATAGTTCTTGATTTAAATGTTTCTTACCCCATGTTTCTTGTAGTGGTGGCTAAGAAAATGTTTTAAGCTTATGTATTCACTAGCAAAATACCCACGCTTCGCAGTGGAGAAGTAGTGTGTTAAAGAGGTTATGAAAAAGAAAAGGAAACACTTTAAAAATAACGTAACATGATTGTCAATGTAATTGTGTTGTCATTGTTATGAGTGTTGCTGTCATATATATATATATATATATATATATATATATATACACATACACACACACACACACACACAAACATATATATATACATATACATATATACATATATATATACATATCTACATATATACATATATATATATACATATAGACATCCACATATATATAAATATATATATACACATAAACATATATATACACATACATATACACACATACACATACATATATACATACATATATACACACATACATACATACACAAACACACATATATATACACAGACACATATATACATATATATTTACATATCTACATATATATACATATCTACATATGTATATATATATATACACACACATATATATATATACACACATATGTACATAATTAACATCCGGAGCCGCCGAGAGTGTCAGCCTTTTCAGCAGCTCCATGTATGACTGTATGTGTACTTTTCTACTTTTATTTTTTACTTTTATTTTACTATTTCTATTTTTATTTATTGATCACTCCTATTACTTTATTACTTTATCATATTAATTTATTTTATGTGGATTCGTTCCCTGGACACACTTACTTTTACAACGTGGGCATGGAGTTTTACACGCCAAGACTCGCCTTTGTGAATTTCCCATTGGGATTAATAAAGTATCTATCTATCTATCTATCTATCTATCTATCTATCTATCTATCTATCTATCTATCTATCTATCTATCTATCTATACACATGTATATATATATATACATATCTACATATATATATATATATATATATATATATATATATATATATATATATAGAGCTGATTACCCAGTGGCTTCGCTCACTGAGTGCAAGAGAAAAAAATAAAATGTAGTATGTATAAAATAAGTTTGTTAATTGCCAAATTTATTTTTCCACAAATAAAGAGCACTTACAATAACATAGAAATCAATATAAACAACATTAACATCATTATCATATGAGAATATGAAGTAATATATAAGAAGCACATTGCATATAAATATAAATTAAACAGTAAAATTTTCTTCTATAATACGCTACCGTGGCTATTCGTTTGTCTGTCCAGGATTTTAAATCATCTGTAGCTCACAAACCGTTTCATCTATTGACTTGAAATTTGGTACACATATACTACGTCACGTGTACTATTCGCTTTCAAGGTGATGATTTTATTACTTTTTTTATCTTTATTTTATTTTATTGTAGAATCAACTCACAGCTGTGCGCACCATACTAAGTTATCGCAACACAAAAACTAACTTAATCAGTTTTAACGGGAAAAGATGCCGACGAAAGAAGAGAAGCAGCGGGACGCTAGGTTGAAGAGCTGCTCATTAAGCAGCAAGCGCATCAACCTCTGAGCAAACGAATGGTAAACGTACAGAGAAAGAGGATAAATAACATGAATGCTCATGTGAAGTGTATTCACTCCACGTTATCGTGCAGTGCGCTGTTACTGGTATTTTGATAAAAGAATTTGAACATATAAGAAGCGTATAAATTATTAAACAGTAAAACATTAAAATATTTTTTGTTTGCCCATTACATGCATAAATGTATACATTTTTTGGTGTACCTACCCGAGAACACGCGACATGACCCGGCACTTATAAGTTTCTCGCTCCAGCAATTTGAACTCTGTTACAAAGTCTCGTTTATACCTCGTGTCTTCTCATTAAACTTGTATCTGGCGAATATGGTATTGCAAACGGCAGCTGGAGCATTTCTATAAACTCAATTTAAACTTACGGTTTACACCGTGCTTTGAAGATGCATAATACGCGACACGTGTTTCGCCGTAATTGTGGGCTCATCAGGCGTACACACTCACTGTACTTCCTTACGGGAATTGAACCTCGGACGTCAGCGCTAGAGGCGAAGCCCCTAACGTTGTGCCACGGCGTGTGGTTCGTTCATTTGACAGCATGTAGATCGGGGTAATTACATTGCAGGCATTCGTAGTCTGATTCACAATCTGATTGTATGGGTGGTTACCTACCAGGTAACGCTTGTGGTTGGTCAGCAAGCCGGCTAACTTCTGCCACGGTGCCCGCTTTCAGTTGCGAGAAGCAGATCATAGAATGGTTGAAATAGTTTAATACATATAGCAAAATCCCCGTGCTTCGCAGGGGCTAATATGGCATTGCAAACGGTAGCGGGAGCGTTTCTATAAACTTAATTTAAAGTTACGGTTTATACCGTGCTTTTTTTCATTATGTTTTCGTACTTTATCAATTGTGTAATGTGTTTTTTGAACAGGTTTGATTCATCGAAGTGATCACTCCCGCTGTGTTCAGTCACTTCACGTGAGCCGGTCTCTTGTGTGATGTTGTGATGTCCACGGGTTTATTTAATGTTAGCTAAGACCCAGCAGTTAAAAGTTTCTCGCTACAGCAATATTAACTCTGTTACAATGTGATCCAAACTGTCGTTTATACCTCGTGTCTTCTCATTAAACTTGTATCTCGCGAATATGGCATTGCAAACGGCAGCGGGTCAGTTCATGTGCTTACGTGGGAGGCGTGATGACGCGATATATTTTGATATATATGAAAATACCCGCGCTTCGCAGTGGCGAAGTACTGCTTTAAAATTTTTATTAAGAAGAAAAGTAAACCTTTTTAAACTGTGGTTTCGCCTCTTGCGCTGACGTCGCCTGTCCGCTGTTTTATAAACGAACGCCATATAAGGCCGTCCTTTCTCCTTCACAGTCAGTTCACGTGATTACGTGGGAGGCGTGATGATGCGATACGCAACCCCGCCTCCCACGGCCAGTGAGTTGCAGTCCATTACTGTATGGAGGTTCCAGTTATGACCGTTACGCTTTGAATTTCGAAATGAAACCTGCCTAACTTTTGTAAGTAAGCTGTAAGGAATGAGCCTGCCAAATTTCAGCCTTCCACCTACACGGGAAGTTGGACAATTAGTGATGAGTGAGTGAGTCAGTCAGTGAGTAAGTCAGTCAGTGAGGGCTTTGCCTTTTGTTATTATAGATGGAGAAATTGCATACTGAATATTCAAACTCAACGGGGGCCTTGTGGTGACCAATTCTGGACAATGGCAAACATGTCCATGGAAAAAAGAAAACAAATTCTCACGTAACACAGTGTTGCATAATCCATATGTTCAATATTCCTTTGTATGGTCAAAACTTGCACAATGTGTTACTTCCTGGAGGGTCACCATTCAAAGTAAGCAGGAAAGATGTCATTCCCACAATGCTGCTTATCTGAACTAAAAGACAGGATTCTTGACTAATGAATGAGGGGGAGAGGCAAATCTGGTTTGGAATTGTTTGTTCTAACAAGGAGATATGTTAAAGGGTGCATCTGACATGCACAAGGGTTCCCCAAGGATCAGTGCTGTGTTCTCTACTCTTCTCTCTCTATACCACCTCACTGGATCCCATCATTTAATCCCATGGTTTCTCATATACAGTAAGTGATTTGCTGACAATACACCTCTGTACGTATTGTTCCCTCCGAGGACAACACGGTATCAGCTAGAGTCTCTGCATGTCTTACTGATATTTCATCCTGGATGAAAGACCACCGACTACAGTTCAACCTGACAAAAACAGAGTTTCTTGTTATCCCGGCCAGCCAGTCTGCTCAGCTAGTCACTGTCACTAACACCTGCCAAGTCAGTACACAATCTTGGGGTGATGACTGATAAGCAGCTACCCTTCTCTGACAACATTTCAACTGTCCCTCACTCATGCAGATCCACTCTGTATAATATCTGCAAAATCAGATCTCATCTGACTGATTATGCAGCAGACCTTCTGGTACAGGCTTTGGTCTTGTCATGTCTGGTCTGGATAACTGCAATTCACTACTAGCAGGAGGATCCACATGCGCCATCAAGCCACTGCAGTTGGTCCAAAATGCAGTGGCCTGTCTTGTATTCAACCAGCCAAGATGGGAGCATGTCACCTATCTATTCAGGGTGGCTCCCTGTAGCAGCACACATTAAATTCATATCCTTGATGCTTGCCCACACAGTAGTCAATGGGTCAGCACTTACATATAAGAAGACACTGGTGAGGTGCTATCATTCACACCCACTCAAGTCTGCCAGTGAACACCTTCTGGTGATGCCACCTGTACATGTTATCAAATCTCAATCCAGACTTTTTTCATATGTAGTTCTTAGATGGTGGAACAAGCTGCAAACCCCTGTTTGAACTGCTGATTCCATCAATGTTTTTAAGAAATGATTGAAAACCCTACTGTTCTTTGAAAACATTTCAAACTCAGTTGTTAAAATCAGTATTTTTTTTCTGCTATGCTAGCATTACATCTCTTTACTTATGGTGATGAGCATTTGTAACCTGTCATGCTCCACTAATTCAAAACAGTCCATAGACCTTGCAGAGTTGAATCAGGGTGATATTTGGACGCTGGAACTGGAACTGTAGCACAGAATAACTCAACGTTTGTTGATCAAATGAATTACTATTTTAATGAGGCAAAGGGGACAGTCTGACATATTGAGAAGGCTGAGAGTCAAATTAGTGCTGGGAGGTATACTGTTTCATACCGAAAACCATTTTTTATTTTTGTTATGATATGGATTTTTTTTATACCGCAATACCGGTTTAAATAGCCTAAACAATGTTCGGAACGTGGCGCAGCGGGAAACTGTTTAAGGGGGGACCTTTTTCACTGCTAAACACACATACAACAGAGTACATGCGTTAGTGGAGGTATTACGCGGTGAAAATGGACGGAGAACATTCCGAAACTGAAGCAGACGATAAAGTTGAACATGATGACACGGAAGAACTTTTGCTGAAAAAAGGAGCCGCGTCTGTTGTCTGGAGATATTTTGATTTTAAAAGGTTGGATGTGGACCAAACAACTATTTACTGCAAACGCTGTCGAGCTAAAGTTGTCACCAGAGGTGGCATCACAAACAATTTACGGCACCACCTTAGCCGCAAACATGCTCTGGAGTACCATGAATGTATAGAACTAAGACTGGCACCCTACACGTCCTCAGGTAAAACTGAAAAAGCTAGAGGACACTCAAGTCAGATGTTACTTGTCGACATATTTGCTAGAGGACGGCCTATGAAAAAAAAGCAAGTGGTGGATCAAGATAATCAACGCCATTACAATCCATATAGCTAACGTGTCAGTGGACAGAGATTGCTAACATTAACAGAAAGTGTAGTTGGTTTATAAAAAATATTTACTATTTATTCCTTATCTAAGACATGTTCAGTGCAATACAACTTTTGACAAGCACCTCTGGATATTTTACTAAGTCTAAATACCTCTTTGGATGGTTGAAAATATGTTGTCAAAATTATAGCTTAAGTTGTTTGCAAAACTTATTGAATAAAATGGTTCTATATTTTGACTGCAACTGTCATGCAATGCGATTCCTACTCTTCATTAGTGCCACACCCTTGAAAACTATCACTTTATGGGGCCATGCAAACCTGCATTAATACTTGTGTGCACATTAAAATGTTTTTTTTGTACAATATACAAGTCTCATGACAGTGGAATAGGTTATTCTTAGCCAGTCTACTGCAGTAATTGCAGTGGAAAATGTGGTTAACATCCACTCATGCATGGGGAAAAAATACCGTTGGAATACCGTGAAACCGGTATAATTTTGAAAAATACTGTGATATAGAATTTTGGTCATACTGCCCAGCACTAAGTCAAAATGATATTGTCAGTGGGACAATGCTGGGAATAATGGTTTCCGAAAGCCTCACATGCACAGGAGGAGAAAAACTATTGATTTTACTGAACCACCATACAACACACTGCTAAAGATATCCACTGTTTACAGAGATATGGAAGCCGCTATGTATCGCCAGGAAAAGCCTGAGACCTAGAGCATGCAACTTGCAGAGTTATGACTCCACTACAATTTCTGCCATTTATTTCTCACTACTACTGACGGCATCCGGACTGAAACTGAATTACTTGGAGCATACTAAAGTTCTCCTTTTGCGTTGGGACCAATTCAAATGGATGTACACATGGCGATGCAGACTACATTCTCAACACATCAATAAAACAGAGCATGGTGTGGGCTATCAGTGCCTACTGTAGCCATGAAACATGTTGCCTGTGTAGATACCACATGGGCTGGACCAGAATTGCAGCCAGAAGAGGGGATGGTTCCTTACCAATCGGGAGGCTTCTCGAAGGCAGACAGGCATCCTGACCAGGGAAGTGAGAGAAACAACACCCGGAAGAGATGGTCAGAACAAATGGATGAACAGCCCACTGGAAGTGGAAGAGGTCACAGGGGACTTTCTATTCACCTCAGACAATAGATGGCAGCAGGCCTCCATGAAAGCGCTCATTTGGGAACCTGGAAGGAATGCTGGGAGATGTAGTTCAGCAACACAGCCCTGCTGGGGACCATGGTTGCCACAAGAGGGTGCTGTAGGGAGATGTGCTCCCCAATTTATGGGACTTCCGTGTGACCCGGAACTACTTCCATCAGGCAATCACCCTGGCACCGGAAGTACCTCCGGGTCCGTAATAAAATGGACCGCAATCTCTTATCCAGGCGAACTGGAGCTAGGAGGACGTAGAGCAACACTCGACTGGAGAAGAAGAGAGGTGAATTGTGGAGAGAGAAAACCCCTATATTTCTGTGCTTGTGTAACTTGGTGTGTTTAATAAAACTTTGCATTATATGAACCCGGGACTCTTGGTGTGTTCATGTTTAGGGGTTTGGGGTTTGCTGACGCCCAGGTTTCCATCACCCCTGGTATGAGGAAAATAGTTTCAAAACAAAAGGCCAAGAAGATATTTCCGTACACTGCATTTCCAAACTTTTTGTGGGCATCTAACCTGGTAAGAAATTTTTCATCTAGACAATGTTTGACCAATTATATGAGGTATAGCGGGTCCAAAGCTCATGTCAAAAGGGCCAGTTTTTAAAATAAATAATTGCCGCACTCACAGCTTAGTGAGGGGGTGTGGTGGTGTGTGGCCGAGCGGTTCTTGGGGAATTCGTGATGCGGGCAATTCTTACTTAAGTGCACAGGTGAGGAGTCCGCATCTGTAATTGTTCCCGGGAGCTGCTGATTGCCACAGCTGACCTATGTCCCCGTAATATACAGAAGCGCGAGGCGGCTAGTAGGGTAAGATGTAAAATACATTACACCGCTGTTACAGACTGAAATCAAATATGTTTTTATTCTAAAATAGTAAGAATAAGAGCAGTTCACTTCTCAAAACGGAGTCGTGTGGGATCGAACTCATGACCTTTTGATTCCCAGTCAGCAGCTGATACTATTGCACCGCGGAGGCAGTCATTGTAAACGCGTGTCAATGTCGCCTGCTAAGCGCACTTGTTCTGTTATATTTGTACCTTTTATGAAAGTGTTTCTTTGATATTTGGGCTTCAGGCTTCATACATTATATAGTTTATGTCTACATTTTGTCATTTACTACGACAATATGAAAAACGTTTCTGTTTTAAAAATGTGTTTACACAGATTACAGTAATCCCTCCTCCATCGCGGGGGTTGCGTTCCAGAGCCACCCGCGAAGTAGGAAAATCCGCGAAGTAGAAACCATATGTTTATATGGTTATTTTTAGAATGTCATGCTTGGGTCACAGATTTGCGCAGAAACACAGGAGGTTGTAGAGAGACAGGAACGTTATTCAAACACTGCAAACAAACATTTGTCTCTTTTTCAAAAGTTTAAACTGTGCTCCATGACAAGACAGAGATGACAGTTCTGTCTCACAATTAAAAGAATGCAAACATATCTTCCTTTTCAAAGGAGTGCAAAGCAAGCAGTCAAGGAGTCAGGAGCAGGAAGAGAGAGAGAGAGAGAGAGAGAGAGAGAGAGAGAGAGAGATAGCGAGAGACAGATAAAAAAAATCAATACGTGCCCTTTGAGCTTTTAAGTATGCGAAGCTCGTGCAGCCTGTCCTTCAGGAAGCAGCTGCACACAGCCCCCCTGCTCACACCCCCCTACGTCAGCGCAAGAGAGAGAGAGAGAGAGAGAGAGAGAGACAAAGTAAGCTGGATAGCTTTTCAGCCATCTGCCAATAGCGTCCCTTGTATGAAATCAACTGGGCAAACCAACTGAGGAAGCATGTACCAGAAATTAAAAGACCTATTGTCCGCAGAAACCCGCGAAGCAGCGAAAAATCCGCGATATATATTTAAATATGCTTACATATAAAATCCGCGATGGAGTGAAGCCGCGAAAGGCGAAGCGCGATATAGCGAGGGATCACTGTACTGTAGAAACGGAACACACATGACATGCATGTGTTCCAAATAACGATTTATTATTTCCATTCTAAAACTCCACTTCACTCCCAGATAATCAATCAAGGCACGAGCTGGGAGAAGTTCGTACACGTTCTAAGTCGGTGGGGGGATGGAATAGCTGGCTGCTGAAAGCTTGTCTTTATCAGCACATTTAGAAGACAAAAGACGCTGGCAGAGAGCTGCAAATGCATTTAAGAAGCGATTTAAGGTGGGACGGATCTACGAGTTTTTTCGTAGGCTCTGGTAATTCTAGTATTAAACCACTAGCATATTAAATCACTATGTTAACAAATGACAGCCTTCTTTCTTTGAATCCCGCGAAAACAATCCATACAAAGTTATTGTTTAATTTCTGCAAGCTTTTCATCAATATGCTTTTCAATATTCAACAAAGATGCTTTCTTTTCTTTTGCAGTTCATCACAAACTGTTTGATTTAGTGATGAAGGTCAGATTGTTAGTAGCTTCTGCTTTCTCAGCATATTCATCAGCTGATTTCTCAAGAGCGCAAATGTCAGTCTCAACCCTATCCTTCTTCACTTTCAATTCATGCAGCTCATCTGTAAGGGTCTTCCGCTTCAACTCAACACCTTTTTCTTACAGTAAGGAGCCAGTCCGAAAGTACATATATAAGAGCACTTGCATTCACCGCATGCAAATCTAGCAGCAATCTGGCTGTCAGGAAACATAGCCTGAAATAACTGGCTTATGTCTTCACACGACTTGTAAGAATAATGAGAATTTGCCACCTTTAGCACCCACCGTACCTCTGCAGTTAGGGCTTTATTGCTGGACACAGCGTCTGAAATCTGCCCTTGAAGGTGGATGAGAGGAAAGTACTGCAGCTGGCAGCAGGTGTCAGGTTGGAGACTTTGGGGTAAAAGCCAGTCATGGAGTTGAGAGATGACTCACGTGCAGCAGCAGCAGCCTGGTGTTTAGCCACCTTTGCATGGCTAGTTAGTGCTGCCTCTCCCATGTTCAATATGTTGAGCATTTTACTACACAGTCGACATTTCGCACGTCCTGGGTCCTGGTCTTTCTAAAGCCATCCCTTATACTTATCCAAGTGAAGCCATGCATTGTTAAATCGACATTTACCCGGCATTTCGCTACTGAATCTCCTGTGCGCCAGAAAGCACATGCAGCACGCTGAGTTACTACAGACGTGCGCAAAAATTTAAGTTAACGTATAAAGACATTTCTCGCTTAATCTTAAAGGAACCATTTACTTCATTGTACAGATGTGTCAATCAGATTTCCATGTCTTTTCCATGTCTTTCTGTTTATTTAGTTTTCCAAAACTTTTCAAGACCTGGAAATTGCTCTTTTCAAATTACACGACTTTTCCAGGTTTTTCATGACTGTACGAACTGTATTTCTAAACAACAAACACAAAAAATCTTTAAATAAAAAAATCAAAGTACTTTACACACGGACAATATTATGTTTTTTTTCTTAAGAGGGAGCCCACAAAAAACGCTAAAAAATTCTTCAAAACTCACCCAAAGATAGTCAACAAAAATTAAAATTTTACTTATTAAAGAGTACTTTTTAAAAAATCAACAAGCATAATTTATTATTCAGTTATGTCTGTTCCATGGCTAAAGTATATGTTATTTCTTTTTAAAAGAAGAAATTATTCACAAAATTATTAAAGAGATCAAAAATGGAAAAAGTCAAAACTACAAGTCCTAAATGTAATGTCTGAGCGTGCTTCCATAGTAGTAATATTATTAGATACATGTTGCCTATTTTAGAACATTTTGAATTTGTATCTAATTTCTGAGTAACCATTTACCTTCTCAGAGATTCTGCAAGTATTTCATACCATTTAGAAATGTAACCAGTGCAGGATGCCAGATCCACAAACACTTAATTTGGTAATGGTGTTTAAATTATCTGTACAAATTAAACAGTGGAGAATTCTTTCACTATAGTGTTTTATAAGTTTCAATGTGGATTAACATAAACACATACACACACACACACACACACACACACACACACACACACACACACACACACACACAAACTACTTTTTACCATTTCAATTTTGACATGAGATTTGAATGTGCTGCTTACAGAAAGCACAATATCCATGAACCAATCACAGTATATATTTTGCAGTGTGCTGAATTGGTACTGCAGTGACAGGCAGACTGATAGCACTGGTATGCCTGCAAGGGAAAGTTCACTTTAAGATTTTCAAGTTTACATTATGTTTCCTTGCAATGCACTGGCACACAGCAGAAGAATAGATCCTGCACTGTGTTTAAAACTACCAGGATAGGCTCCTGTACTCATCACCTTAAATAAAATTAAGCACATTACTGAATGTTATTTTATGTGCTAACCTAAAAAGTCTTGCAACTTTGTACACAAAATGTACTCCCACTGAAATATGGGGAGAGAAAAATATGCCACCACAAAAGGTAATGAAGCTTATGAAAAAAATCAGGGTTTCAAAAGTTATTAAACTGTCATTTCTTGTTAATTTCCTCCCCAGATTACGGCTGTTTTTTTTTTTTTTGGGTTCTCCCACTCTCTACCCCCTTAATTCTAATTTCACCTTTTAATTAAAATCTTCTGTTATCTAACTCTCTCTGAAAGAAGATTTTTAATAGTCATTTTTTTATACAATCTTAATCCTTTCTTTGACAGAGCTGTGAAATATACAATAACTGAAAAGGTATATATAAAAATGTGCCCCTAAATAATCAACTGTAAAGTTTTAAAGTTTAAGGTTTAGCAGACTGTATACATTTGTATTTTCCACTCACTTAAAAAAGATATTCAAAGATATGGAATGTTAATGTACTGTAGTGTCTAAAAGTGGCATTCATTGCTAATACATTCTGTATCTCACTAAGTATTTAACTCCACTAGAATATCTAGAATATCTAGATTACAATGAAGCAGTTTTTCATCACTAAATTCAAATTTCTTTTGTAATGGGTATAATCAATTCTTATTTATAGTGATTGTCACATATGTATGCCATAGGGCTCCCCAGCATGTTCAGCCAAGGTACTCAGTACCGCTCCCGGGTGAGAGGGGGAGCTATTACTATCGGTCTCCTCTCATTTGCCACAGTCTACAAAATATGCCCAGTGAGGGCAACCAAGCCCAGCATTATGGTCTGATGGAAGTCCTACTCCTTCCAGAACCTGACACATAAAAAGTAGAAGCCCGAGAAGGTGTTGTCGCTCTTGAGAGGAACACAGAAGAAAGGGGAGCTCAGATGAGCATTACTTCATTTTGCTTAGAATAACTTGTTGCCATTTCGGTACTTTAATCCTGTGTTGTTTAATCTTCTGGACTATTTCTGTTACTCTTTGACAATTTGACATCAAAAGTCAATGGGTTTGGTTTCGTCCGTTTATAGGAGATGGACGTCTGAAGCAGAGCTCCGCTAGCAGCGGCTTTATTTTCCCACGTACTTCATATTATTTAGAGGTATCCTGTATTTAACCCGACCAAGGAACTTCCACTACAATATACAAGCATGAGTAACAAGAAGAAAAGTCAGAAAGAACCAGAAAAGAAACTTAAACCTGCATCAAAGTCCGGACAGACTTCCGGCCTGAGTGCAAGTGTAAGGTATGGCCTCACGGAGACTGACCTGGAACAGGCAGACGAGTGCGCAGAATTCCTGGGACCCCACTCCATTGTATCGTCTCCAGTCGAGAGTGAAAATGGGAGCGAAGGCGCAAGTGATATAGGTCGCGATGGATCGCCGATTTCTGAGGATCATTCGAGACTAGAAAGGGCTTTGCAGGACGTGCTCTCATCTACTCATCGCGAGCCTGTAACAGGAGCTGCATTTTCACTTGCGGAGCACGAAAGCCGAAGCGAACTGTCCGAACTGAAAGAGATGATCGCTACAGAGTCCACTGCCATGGTTACGGCCATGAAGGAGCTTAAGAAAGATAACACAAATGATCTTAAGAAGGTGGCCATTGAGCTCAAGAAGGATAACAAAGATAAGGAAACGCGTTTATTTAAACGTTTTGACGTGAACTTTAAAGCTATGTTGGAGAAATTAGTGGAACACATTGAAGAAACTAATTCCAAACTGAAAAGGCTTGATGATCATATTAATGATGTTTCAGATCAACTGGAAGACGTTAAGCAGGGACTCACGGCTCGAGTGGAAACAGCGGAACAACTGGCATCTAACGCCGATGAAAAAGCCACAGCTGCGAACTCGGAATGCAAAAAACTTGGAGACAGACTTGCAGCCCTGGAGGATGGGTGCAGAAGAAATAATATAAGAATTGAGGGTATACCTGAGAAACGAGAAAGCTCAAGCCCAGTGAAATTTGCAGGAGAATTACTGTCTAAAATAATTGGAGATGACTTTAAACTCGACATTGAGATAGCCACGGCTTATCGCACAAAGATACCAAGCGCCTTTAAACCTAGGTCTTTTATTGTCCGCTTCGAGCGACTAAGATGTAAGCTTGATGTGATGGCACTTCTCAGACACAAGCAAGAGATTATATTCGAAAATAATCTTATTCGTATTTTTCCCGACTTCTCACCATCAACAGCTGCAAAACGTAGATCCTACATCGACATTAAAAGGATGCTACGGAAAGCCGATATCAAATACAGCCTCTTGTATCCTGCCAAACTGAAAGTGGAAGTTCAAGATCGACATTATATTTTCTTCAGCAAAGAAGAAGCTGAAAAAGAACTAAAGAAGCTGTTTTCCGACACTTATTTGAAAGTTAATAAAGAGCCGTATTCTATCAAGGCACAGGAAGGACCTATGATCTGATCTCTGGATCCATGTTTAAAGAGACTGGTATTATAATTATACATCCCTTACTTTTTATTTATTTATTTATTTATTTTTTATCTGAACTTTATACGTTATATGTTTATGTTTTAATCAGAGTTATAGAGTTATAGACATGAGTGTGAAAATGTGGAAGTGATTAAAGTAGGATTCGTTTTTTTTTTTTTTTTTACTATACCTTAAAGTAGACTGTTTAACTTCATACCCTTGGTTTATTGCTTGTTCTACTATTTATACAATTACTATTATACTATTACAGTAGGAATTACCAGGTTTATCCTAGACTAGTTTTTAAAATCATTCCCAGGGTTGTTTTTTTTTTGTTTTTTTTATCTTAATATCTTAACTTAAAAGCGCTGAAGATTATTTCAAGCTTAAATATTGTTAATGAGAACATTTTCGGCAGATAGTATTAAGAATTTAACTGCAAAAGATATCTCTGTTTTAATTCTGTAACGCCGCTGCAGGGTGGTGTTTGTTTTGGACGTGCTCTGTCTCTTCGTATGTCAGAGGACTGGAACATCGCGAAGTGGGATCTAGCCTCATGTGGGGAGGCAAAATGGGGGGGGTGGGGGGATAAAGGGGGGAGAGAAGGAGAGCAGGTTATATCTAATCTATTCTTGTAATTCTTATAATTATAAATATCAATGCAACAATAGGCTAAAATGCAATAACTCATGGGGAATCTTGAAACTAAGATTAAAACTGCCATATTACCAATTAAAACTATAAATGACATTAAAAACTCAGAATCAATGTCTCCATGATGGGACAGTTAACTTTGTGAGCTGGAATGTTAAAGGCCTGAATCACGAATTAAAGAGAAAGAAAGTATGCTCTCACCTAACAGGCTTAAACGCTAAAATAGTATTTCTACAGGAGACCCACTTACTAACCAAGGATCAGTTCAGATTACAAAAAGATTGGACTGGCCAAATGTTCCATTCTAGCTTTATAAAGAAAACTAGAGGGGTGGGAATTCTCATACATAGAACAGTTCCATTTGTAGCATCAGAGGTAGTGTCGGACCCTGAAGGGAGATATGTGATGGTCATGGGCAACTTATATAAAATGATTTTGATAAATGTTTATGCACCCAATGTTGATGATAAGGAATTCATGCAAAATCTATTTGCATCCATTCCCAATGTGAACACTCATAAAATTATAATGGCTGGTGACTTTAATTGTGTTTTAAATCCACTCTTAGATAGGACTCCTGTGACAGGGGGGACGACATCTAATACTGCAAAGATAATTACACAGTTTTTAAATGATCACAACTTATCAAACCCCTGGAGGTTTCTTAACCCAAACTCAAGAACGTATTCGTTCTACTCACCAGTGCATTATAGCTACTCAAGAATTGATTATTTTTTTATAGATAATAATTTCCTGCCTACAATTAAATCATGCAAATATGACACAATTGTTATCTCTGACCATGCCCCTCTAGTCTTGGAGCTAAAATCATTAAGCCCCTCACACTCACCTCGCAGATGGCGTCTTAACCCTCTTTTATTGGCAGACGAGAACTGCACAGAATTTATATCCAAACAAATCAGCTTCTTCCTAGAGACAAACACGTCCACAGAGGTTTCTGCAGGAACATTCTGGGAAACTCTAAAGGCCTTCTTAAGAGGCCAGAAGATTATTTCATATCTTTCCCATAGAAATAAATTAGAAACGAAGAAAGTGTCAGAGCTAAGAAATGAAATTACTAGAATAGATGAAGAACAAGCCAGGCGTCCAAGTGAAGCTCTTCACAGGAAAAGGCAGGCCCTGCATACAGAACTTAACATCTTAACAACTAAAGAAACTGAACAACTTATTTATAAGTCTAGACAGCATTACTATGAACATGGAGAAAAAGCTAATAAGCTTTTAGCTCAACAAATTCATAAACAAGAAGTTCACAATGCAATACCAGTAATCACCAACAAGAATGGAGAAGAAATCATCGACCATAATAAAATAATGCACACATTTAGAGATTACTATAAGTCTTTATATTCCACTGAGCCCAAAGAAGACAACACGCAATCTAATGCATTTCTGGATAATTCACAAATACCACAAATAGATGCTTTAAGTGCTGAGGAACTGGATAAACCTCTAACGCTAACAGAATTACTAGACGCTATAAAGTCACTACAAAGCGGGAAATCATCAGGCCCTGATGGTTACCCCGTAGAGTTTTATAAGAAATTCTCCACTCAGCTAGCTCCACTCTTATTGGCAACATTTACAGAAGCTAAAGACCACCAAATACTACCTCAAACATTTCGACAAGCATTAATCACCGTCTTTCCTAAACAAAATAAGGACTTGTTACAATGTGCATCATATAGACCAATTTCACTCCTGAATAATGATGTTAAGATACTCTCAAAAATCCTAGCTAGAAGGATGGAGAAAGTGCTGCCCTCGGTAATATCACAAGATCAAACTGGATTTATTAAAGGCCGACATCTATCTTCAAATCTCCGACACTTGTTTAATGTTATATATTCACCAGCAAAATCAAACACCCCAGAGATATTACTATCATTAGACGCAGAAAAGGCATTTGACATGATCGAATGGAATTACCTTTTCACTGCATTGGAGAAATTTGGGTTTGGCCCGAATATTTGTGCTTGGATCAAACTACTGTATACCAGTCCAGAAGCTTCAGTTTGTATTAATAACATTTGCTCAGACTACTTTAAACTAGAACGTGGTACCAGACAAGGATGTCCCTTGTCGCCACTGTTGTTTGCAATCGCTATTGAACCACTGGCGGTTCACTGCCGAAATTCTTATCAGATAAAGGGGATTGTCAGAGAAGGACTGGAACAGAAAATTTCTCTATATGCAGATGATATGGTCTTATATATATCGGACCCAGAAAACACTGTCCCTGCTGTTTTAACAGCACTAACAGAATTTCAAAAAATATCTGGTCTTACAATTAATCTGAATAAAAGTATACTCTTTCCAGTGAATTCACAAGCATATAATATTAGATTAGACACCCTACCTTTTACCATAGCAGATCAGTTTAAATACCTAGGGGTAAATATCACAAGTAAACATAAAGCTCTTTATCAACAAAATTTTGGCGTCTGTATGGAAAAAATTAAGCAAGACTTGCATAGATGGTCAACCCTTCATCTCACTCTAGCCGGAAGAATTAACATTGTTAAGATGAATATCCTTCCTAAACTTCTCTTTTTATTTCAAAACATTTCAATATATATCAATAAATCGTTTTTTAAACAGTTAGATTCAATAATAACCTCATTCATTTGGAACTCAAAACACCCACGTATCCGAAGAGCGACCCTACAAAGACCTCAGGCAGAAGGTGGCATGGCTTTACCTAATTTTCAGTTTTATTACTGGGCAGCAAACATACAAGCCATAAAAACCTGGACACAAATAAATGAACATACACAGGCTTGGTCCGCAATAGAAGTAAAATCCTGTAGTACTTCTTTATATTCCCTGCTCTGCTCTCCAATAAATGAAAGTTATCGCAAATATACTAATAACCCAATTGTGCTTTACTCACTCAGAATATGGAACCAAATTAGGAAGCATTTTAAGATGGAAAATCTTTTATCAGTGGCACCTCTGCAAGAGAACCACCTCTTTCAACCTTCGCAAGTATATCCAGTTTTTAATACCTGGAAAAGTTTTGGGATTAAAATGCTCAAAGATCTTTATATAGACAACATATTTACATCTTTTGAACATTTACGTTCAAAATTTAACCTCCCAGCTACACATTTCTTTTACTATCTTCAAATTAGAAATTTTGTTAAACAGAAATTGCCCGATTTCCCCCACCTTGCTGGAAAAAATACTGCTCAATTCCGAGGAAACAAACACTATTTCCGCAATATATAAAATCTTATTAGAGTCCCTACCTTTCAAAGATCCAAGAGGACATTGGGAAGAAGATCTCTTAATCAATATATCAGAAAAGGAGTGGAAGGTAGCAAAGCAGAGAATTCACTCGAGTTCTATATGCGCAAAGCATAGAATTATTCAACTAAAAATTATATATCGAGCTCATCTGTCTCGCTTAAAACTGTCCAAAATGTTTCCAGGCCAGGATCCAACCTGCGAGCGCTGCAACCAAGCTCCTGCCTCACTGGGTCACATGTTCTGGGCCTGCACCAAACTAACATCATTTTGGACAAAAATTTTTAAGTGCCTCTCTGACAGCCTTAGTATCACAATCCCTCCTAACCCACTAACAGCTGTGTTTGGTGTCCTTCCAGATGGACTGGAATTGGAGAAGGACAAGCAAACAGTGATTGCATTCACTAGACTTTTGGCACGCAGACTTATTTTGTTAAATTGGAAGAATCCTAATTCTCCTCTTATAAGTCAGTGGGAAACCGATGTTTTATTATTTGAAATTGGAAAAAATCAAATTTTCAGTTAGAGGATCTGTACAAAATTTTTTCAAAACATGGCAGGATTTAATCAATATTATTTTAGAATAAGAGAATTAACTATTACTGCATTTAACTCCCTTCTCCATCTCATATTTATATAGATATTTACTTCTCCCCTTCTTTTGTCTAATGTTGCCTTATTAAAAAGCTTAAAGCAATTTTCCTTTAGCTAAGCTCTCCTTCTCAGGGGTGGGGTTTGATTTGTCTTCAAATTTGTTGGGTTATAAATTGATCTGTTTGTATGGAATGATTACAATGAAAATTAATAAAATAAAAATATTAAAAAAAAAAAAAAAAGTCAATGGGTTTACCGGGGTGATACAACAAATGTTTGCAGTTTTGCCTGCCTCCTTGCTGCTTGTCACATGATTCTCTAAGTATACAATTAAAATAATGAGGCACCTTACTTTGTGTTACACTCTGTTTGTAATATGTGATTAAGTTTTAACATCTATGGCAAACCAGATTCTTCAACTGCATTTTTTTCTGCAGGTTTCAAAAATACATATAAAGCCACACTTGGCTCAATTCAAATTGAAATTAGTAATCTATACATATTAATAAAAGGCAAAGCCCTCACTGACTCACTGACTGACTGACTGACTGACTCATCACTAATTCTCAAACTTCCCGTGTAGGTGGAAGGCTGAAATTTGGCAGGCTCATTCCTTACAGCTTACTTACAAAAGTTAGGCAGGTTTCATTTCGAAATTCTATGCGTAATGGTCATAACTGGAACATGTTTTTTGTCCATATACTCTAATGGAGGATGCAGAGTCACGTATCGCGTCATCACGCCTCCTACGTAATCACGTGAACTAAAAACAAGGAAGAGATTTACAGCACCAGTCAAACGCGGGAACGAAGGTAAATGACGTTAATTTTTGAGTGTCTTTTAATACTGTGTAAGCATACATATTAACACATGTGCAATTAAACGTGTGCATTTACGGGGTGATTTCTCAGGCTTAAAAGCTCGCCTTTTACTAAAAAGGTAAATGCAAAACTAGTTTCAATCATTCTATGATCTGCTTCTCACAACTGAAGGCACCGTGGCTGATGTTACGTCACTTGCTGGCCAACCATAAGCGTTACCTGGTACGTAACTAGCCACTCACTTCACTCCCTTACGGGAATCGAACCTCTGAGGTTTTCTTTTGTTCTTAATTAAAATTTAAAAGCAATACTTCAACGCTGCTAAGCCCCTCTAGCGCTGACGTCCGAGGTTCGATTACCGTAAGCAAGTGCAGTGAGTGTGTACGCCTGATGAGCCAAGAATAAGGGGGAAAGACGTGTCGCGTACTCTTTGTATTATTTGACAGTAAACTATTTTCAATCATTCTATGATCTGCTTCTCACAACTGAAGGCACCGTGGCTGATGTTACCTCACTTGCTGGCCAACAATAAGTGTTACCTGGTAGGTAACCAGCCACTCACTTCACTCCCTTACGGGAATCGAACCTCGGACGTCAGCGCTACAGGCAAAGCCCCTAAAATTGCGCCACGGCATGTGGTTCGTTTAATTTCACAACATGCAGATCGGGGTAATTACATTCACGGCATTCGTAGTCTGATTCACAATCTGATTGTATGGGTGGTTACCTACCAGGTAACGCTTATAGTTGGCCACCAAGTCAGGTCGAAGTGATCACTCGAGTGAAGGCAGCTTCACAAAAAAACAGATCCTTAACAAACTGTTATTAGTGTATTTTCCCTCAATTTAAAAAGGTTTTGTTTTCTTCTTAATAAATATTTAAAAGCGGTACTTCGCTAGTGCGAAGCGCGTGGATTTGACCAACTGACACATACAGACATATTCATGAGTGCAGGTACTTCGGAAAGAAAGCACCGTGTAAACCTAAAGTTTAAATTAAGTTCATAGACCTACAAAAGGTTGCCATTCATTTGAGGCAAGATTGCTTTTCTTCTGTACAACTATACATTGCATTCTCAAGAGTGTGCTTGCACGGCTTCGGATATAGATATATATATATGTATGTATGTATGTCTATATATAAATATGTAAGCTTATAAGTACTGCCTTACTCCTCTTTAAGAAAGGAAGATGTAATGATACTTGATTTAAACGATTCCATGTCTTCCTGGATTTGCTTAGCTTATTGTCAATATCTTTACACCTTTTTTTAAGACTTATTGACTGAAACGGGCTTTCACGAAAAAAGTTAGGGCTTTGCTACAGGATACACCCTCCACAAGTTAAGCAAGTAAAAATAAAATATATATTTCTGTTTTATTTAAACCTTTTAAGTTCGTATGCAAAGCCCCATTTGGCTGTTTAATTTTTTTTTTCTTTCTTCAGTAATATTTAATCTCCTTAAAGAAAAAGAACATATCCATTTTACTTTTTTTGTATCTCTTTAGTAATATTTTAGTGTAAAAGGATAACCAGTATTTAAACCTTTTATGTTACTTTATAAATTTATTTTACACAATGTTGAAAAATTAATAAGAAAGCTACATATTTTGGCAGCTGCTGCTTTAATTTTCAATGAAATGAAAAAAGCTCTCCAAGAGAAAACGTCAATGAAGAAGAAACAGTTTGCACTATCTAAAAATGAGAAACCCTCATTTATAAAAGTTTGCTGCAGATGACTTAACTGAAAATAAATGAATAGTTCCTATGTGTATAATACATATTTATCTATTTTACTTATGGCTTTATTCCAGCAACTTGCAACATCTGAGGTACAATTTGTTACATTACTTTTGTTTTTTGCAGCACAGGCAGGTGAAGTGACTTCCTCAGGGTCACACAGTGGTGTCAGTACCAGGATTTGAACTGACAAGCTCCGGGTTTACTGAAATATTACTGAAGAAAGAAAAAAAATGAAAACGGGCAAATAGGGCTATGCATACAGATGTCCATCCATCCATTATCCAACCCGCTATATCCTAAATACAGGAGCCAATAAGTAGATATGTATATATACAGTATATATATATATATATATGTGTGAATGTATGTAAGTATATATGTATGTCTATATTTATATCTATACATATATATGTAGATATGTAAATTTGTATATGTATATATATATATATATATGTGTATGTGGATGTGTATATGTATATGTATATGTAGATATGTGTATATGTAGATATGTATATATATGTATATATGTTTATGTATATATATATAGTTACATAACCTCTTTAACACACTACTTCTCCGCTGCGAAACGCGGGTATTTTGCTATATGTAGATATCTGTATATGTAGATATGTATATATATGTATATATGTATATATATGTTTACATAACCTCTTTAACACAGTACTTCTCCGCTGCGAAGCGCGGGTATTTTGCTATATATATATATATATATATATATATATATATATATATATATATATATATATATATATATATATATATATATATATGACAGCAACACTCATAACAATAACACAATTACATATATATATATGTAGATATGTATATATATATGTGTCAATCTATGTATGTATGTATGTCTAGATATATATATATATATATATATATTGTGGTGGATTGCCGGCTTCTTTCTCCGGCCCTCATCCCCAGGCCGCCAGGAGGAGCTCTCCCAGCAGCGTGGACATGCCCCGAGTTCCAGCAGGGCCTCATGGACTATGTAGTTTTTATACACAGCCCTGCTGGATACCTTGGGGGCCACCAGGCGTCGCTGTAGGGGGGATCGTAGGCTCGCATGTGCCCTATAACCTGGGAGTATGTCACGGTCACGTGACAGGAAGAAACGATGTGCTCCCGGGTTGAAGAAAAGGACTGTTTACCCTGACCCGGAAGGGAAAAGGAACTGTGGACTGTTGAATGGGAACACCTCCGGGTCAGGGTGTATAAAAGGACTCTGGGAAGCCCAGTACACTGAGCTGAGCTGGGAGGAAGGGTGGCAAAGTGTCTGGGAGTGTGGAGGATTGATTATTGATTGTTTGTTTATTGTTTATTATTGAGTATTGTGGAGAGGAGGGTGCTTTGTGCACTGTATTGTCCAAATAAATATAATTATTGGACTTTTATCTGGTGTCTGACGTCTGATCCAAGGGTTCAAGGGGTCACGGAGACCTCTATCTTTCACAGTGGCGTAGTCGGCAGGATTCTCTGGCCGTTCAGTTTTGGCAGAGGACCTGAAATTAAACAAATTTCTGTGGAAAGAGAACCCCAAGAAGACAGCGTCAGGACGCACAGAAAAGTTCACCATACTCCGTGGGCTGCGCTGATGAATCTCGCCTCGTATCTGGTCGAGATGGGAAAGAAGTCAGGGAAAAAGAACAACACCGACTGGGTGAAGACCGCGACCGATGCCGAGCTGACCTGGGCTTACCTGACTGGGTGTGAGGAGGACCGGCAGCCGATAAAGGATGAACAAGCCCGAAGGGCAAAGCAGCAAGAAGGCTGCCAGCAATCGGCTGCATCAACAGCCCTGAATGAATCGGGGACACCGCGGAAAAATCCGGAGGTATGTGCCAGGGCAACGCCTGATGGGCAAGGGATGTGTTATTCCTATTTTGCAGAGGCCTGCCTTCGGAAAACTCCCGGTGAATCGGATACCTGCCTCGTACCGTGGCAAGATGGCCGCGATACCCAGAAGGCAAGTCGGGCTTGAAGTCGGCTGGAAGCGGCCAACCCATTCGTGTGATGTGTCCACGTGACCTCGCGCGACGGCGACCAGGAAGAAGGTCAGTTTGGAGCCGTCGGTGAGGTCAATAATTCCCCAACGCGTTTGCGCTCCCTGAAGGGGAAGGGGGCGGCGAGCAAAGCAGCACCAATGTTAAATAAAAAGAAAGAGGGGTGGGATGTGACTGAAGGATCTGCCGTAAATGGTAAAAAGGCAGACCTCAGTCGGCTTGTTGCAGCCACCCGTCCCTCAGAAGACTCCATTTCCCAGAAGCCTCCGCGAAGCCCCGCAGAGCACGTGCCAACAACGGACGTGCACATTGGCTCTCGGCCGGTAGCAGCACCCAGGCCGTCTAAAATGAGGGACTCAAATCCCCAGGAGCCTTCGCGAAGCCCAGCAGAGCACGTGCCAGGAGCGGATGTGCTCATTGGTTCCCGGTCGGCAGGTGATCATAACAAGGAAGTAGCCTTGCCGCCGGCCGAGACAAATAACTTTATAAACTTATGGGAGCTCGACAAATATCTCGAGCCCCTAAATGCTTTCTTCCAAGGATTACAAGAGTTGAGGATGCGTGTGGAGGAGCTGGGAGCTACAGCGGAAGCACCGTTGAAGGGACTGCAGGAGTACCTTCGGCGGTTAGGCCGTGAAGCCCCGGCCTCGATTAATGCGGTGGTGCAGGTAGGTGCCCTCTGTACCATATATAATAAGGGGACACAGTGTGAACCGGCACCGTGTTTAAAAAGTAGCGGTTGCCAAAGCGCTGTAAACCCGACATTGGAGTGTGGCACAATGACGGAGTGGTCGGGCAATTGTCCGATAGAACCGGAGCGGCAGTATCAGACGCCGCTCTGGACCAATGCGGACCTTAAGAGCCCGACCCGCGTGAAAAAGGGGTTGCCGTTGGTTACTGGAGGGACGGAGGAAGTGCCAATCGAACCGGGGTGGATGGATAGTGCTGTTACCCGGAGCGATGTGGTACTAATGACGCCGCCTCCAATAATACATAGGACAACGGGCGTGCAAACAGCAAAGAGGCTCTATCTTTTCCTTAGAGAGCCTCACGCTGTGCACAAGCCCCAGAGAAAGCAGGAGATCCCCGAATTAAATCGAAGGTCTCCTAACAAACTAAAGAAAAGGGCAGAGAGCAGCAAAGCGGCCGTTAACTCCTCCTTGGCGGAGGAGAAGGTGGAGCTGACCGAATTCCCGAGATGTTTCAGGTCTCGGGAAGAGAGGCCACCAGGAGGACGTCGGCGGTGCTACAACTGTCGGCAACCGGGCCACGTGTGGCGAAGTTGTCCCCGGAGGACGGGGGAGCGGTGGGAAAGAAGATACACCGTTCCCCCAAGGTTCGCCGGGGGATCTAGACAACGTAGCCAAGGTCCGGATGATGCGTTCTCCTGGAGGAGGACGTCCCTCGCGGGGCTGGTAGCTTCGCCCCAGTTGGCTTCGCTAAGGGGGGGGAATTGTGGTGGATTGCCGGCTTCTTTCTCCGGCCCTCAGCCCCAGGCCGCCAGGAGGAACTCTCCCAGCAGCGTGGACATGCCCCGAGTTCCAGCAGGGCCTCATGGACTATGTAGTTTTTATACACAGCCCTGCTGGATACCTTGGGGGCCACCAGGCGTCGCTGTAGGGGGGCTCGTAGGCTCGCATGTGCCCTATAACCCGGGAGTACGTCACGGTCACGTGACAGGAAGAAACGATGTGCTCCCGGGTTGAAGAAAAGGACTGTTTACCCTGACCCGGAAGGGAAAAGGAACTGTGGACTGTTGAATGGGAACACCTCCGGGTCAGGGTGTATAAAAGGACTCTGGGAAGCCCAGTACACTGAGCTGAGCTGGGAGGAAGGGTGGCAAAGTGACTGGGAGTGTGGAGGATTGATTATTGATTGTTTGTTTATTGTTTATTATTGAGTATTGTGGAGAGGAGGGTGCTTTGTGCACTGTATTGTCCAAATAAATATAATTATTGGACTTTTATCTGGTGTCTGACGTCTGATCCAAGGGTTCAAGGGGTCACGGAGACCTCTATCTTTTACTATATATATATATATATATATATATATATATATATAAATATGTAGATATATATATATATGTAGATATGTATATATGTGTATATATATGTAGATGTATATATATGTAGATATGTAAATATTTATGTATATATATGTGTCTGTGTGTGTGTGTGTATGTGTGTGTATATATATATATATATATATATATATATATACATATATATATATATATATATATATATATATACAGTAATCCCTCCTCCATCGCGGGGGTTGCGTTCCAGAGCCACCCGCGAAATAGGAAAATCTGCGAAGTAGAAACCATATGTTTATAATGGTTATTTTTATATTGTCATGCTTGGGTCACAGATTTGCGCAGAAACACAGGAGGTTGTAGAGAGACAGGAACGTTATTCAAAACACTGCAAACAAACATTTGTCTCTTTTTCAAAAGTTTAAACTGTGCTCCATGACAAGACAGAGATGACAGTTCAGTCTCACAATTAAAAGAATGCAAACATATCTTCCTTTTCAAAGGAGTGCACGTCAGGAGAGAGACAGAGAACAAAGCAAGCAGTCAAAAAAAAAATCAATAGGGCTGTTTGGTTTTTAAGTATGCGAAGCACCGCTGGTACAAAGCTGTTGAAGGCGGCAGCTCACACCCCCCTCCGTCAGGAGCAGGAGAGAGAGAGAGAGAGAGCCAGAGAGAGATAGAGAGAAAGATAAAAAATCAATACGTGCCCTTTGAGCTTTTTAAGTATGCGAAGCACCGTGCAGCATGTCTTCAGGAAGCAGCTGCACACAGCCCCCTGCTCACACCCCCTGCTCACACCCCCCTACGTCAGTGCAAGAGAGAGAGGAGAGAGAAAGTAAGCTGGATAGCTTCTCAGCCATCTGCCAATAGCGTCCCTTGTATGAAATCAACTGGGCAAAACAACTGAGGAAGCATGTACCAGAAATTAAAAGACCTATTGTCCGCAGAAACCCGCGAAGCAGCGAAAAATCCGCGATATATTTTAAATATGCTTACATATAAAATCCGCGATGGAGTGAAGCCGCGAAAGGCGAAGCGCGATATAGCGAGGGATCACTGTATATATATATATATATATATATATATATATATATATATATATATATATATATATGTGTGTGTGTGTGTGTGTGTGTGTATGTATATGTGTGTGTTTATGTATGTGTGTATATATACAGTGATCCCTCGCTATATCGCGCTTCGCCTTTCGCGGCTTCACTCCATTGCGGATTTTATATGTAAGCATATTTAAATATATATCGCGGATTTTTCGCTGCTTCGCGGGTTTCTGCGGACAATGGGTGTTTTAGTTTCTGGTACATGCTTCCTCAGTTGGTTTGCCCAGTTGATTTCATACAAGGGACGCTATTGGCAGATGGCTGAGAAGCTACCCAACTTACTTTCTCTCTCTCTCTCTCTGCGCTGACGTAGGGGGGGTGTGAGCGAGGGGGGCTGTTCGCACACCTAGACGATAGGGACGTTGCTACCTTCTGTGTGCAGCTGCTTCCTGAAGGACATGCTGCACGGTGCTTCGCATACTTAAAAGCTCAAAGGGCACGTATTGATTTTTGACTTTGTTTTTCTCTGGCTCTCTCTCTCTCTCCCTGCTCCTGACGGAGGGGGTGTGAGCTGCCGCCTTCAACAGCTTTGTACCAGCGGTGCTTCGCATACTTAAAAACCAAACAGCCCTATTGATTTTTTTTTTGACTGCTTGCTTTGTTCTCTGTCTCTCTCCTGACGTGCACTCCTTTGAAAAGGAAGATATGTTTGCATTCTTTTAATTGTGACACTGAACTGTCATCTCTGTCTTGTCATGGAGCACAGTTTAAACTTTTGAAAAAGAGACAAATGTTTGTTTGCAGTGTTTGAATAAAGTTCCTGTCTCTCTACAACCTCCTGTGTTTCTGTGCAAATCTGTGACCCAAGCATGACAATATAAAAATAACCATATAAACATATGGTTTCTACTTTGCGGATTTTCATCTTTTGCGGGGGGTTCTGGAACGCAACCCCCACGATCGAGGAGGGATTACTGTACTATTACACATGCTGCGATTTACTAATTGCAAGAAGTGAATATTGCATTCCACTTAGTACTCACCCTCTGTCAGAGATCAAAATTTCCTAGTTCACAATAAATACACACAGATGTAAATGGAAACAAGTTAGATGGAAAACTACAGATGAGTATTGTAACCCTTCATTTGTATACTTCCTAAGCCCAAGTACACTGGCTAATCCATGGGACATATGATCCTCGTCATCATAAGACTATACAGGCAACCATGCCAAACACATTTTTCTAACATTTCTATCTAACAACATTTAACAAGTGTAAATTTCTTTCTCTTCTGTTTGCATGAGCTTCCAGAAAAATTATGAAGTGGAAGTAATATTGAATCTAGATCCCCTATGTAACCTGTAGATGGCATAACAAAGCCCCAAAACCCCAGACACATCTGCACTACAAAAAGGTGTTTAAATGAATGTTTAAATGAATAATTTATTGTCACAGTACCTTCACAAAGCCTGCACCTTCCACAAATAACAGTTCGCAATAAAACTGCCTCCCCCTTCTCCTTCTTTTTTCCTCCACTCCTCTCCAGACACCCCTCGGGAGAGTCGCAGTCAGAGCAGGAGATAGAACGGTCCTTAACGATGACACTGTAGTTGCGACCTACTGGGAGGTCTACGTAAAACAGCAGTTTAAAGTTGATCTTCCAGCTAAGACATTATACTCTGGGTACTCGGTTCTTGAGGCTTATCCTCCAATTAGCTGTTAACTACCCATTCTCCAGGCTACAAAAAGGACATAGCAGCACTAGAAAAGGTCCAGAGAAGACTGACTAGGCTGAGCCCAGGCCTACAAGGGATGAGTGATGAGGGAAGATTAAAAGAGCTGAGCATATACAGTTTAAGCAAAAGAAGATTAAGAGGTGACATGATTGAAGTGTTTAAAATTATGAAGGGAATTAGTACAGTGGATCGAGACTGTTATTTTAAAATGAGTTCATCAAGAACACGGGGACACAGTTGGAAACTTGTTAAGGGTAAATTTCGCAGTCAGTTAATGGCTTCCAGAGCAACAGCCATGATGATGTGAAGCTTGGCTAAGATACAGTTGACCTGTTGGCCAGCATCCTGAGAAGTGACAACATGTAGCTGATATAAACCTGATGAAAAACCAAAAAAGATATTCAGTGTAAATACATAGCATTTGCCCTCTTAACACTAGAATTACCAGAGCCTACGAAAGAACTCGTAGATCCGTCCCACCTTAAATCGCTTCTTAAATCCATTCGCACCTCTCCGCCATCATCTTTTGTCTTCTAAATGTGCAGATAAAGACAAGCTGCAAACAGCCGACTATTCCATCCCCCCACCGACTTAGAACATGCATGAACTTCTCCCAGCTCATGCCTTGATTGATTATCTGGGAGTGAAGTGGAGTTTTAGAGTGGAAATAATAGATCGTTATTTGGAACACACACATTTCATGTGTGTTCCGTTTCTACAGTAATCTGAGTAAACACATTTTTAAAACAGAAACGTTTTTCATATTCTAGTAGTAAATGACAAAATGTAGGCATAAACTATATAATGTATGAAGCCTGAAGTCCAAATATCAAAGAAACACTTTCACGAAAGGTACAAATATAACAGAACAAGTGCGCTTTTATTCAAAAATATAACTGCAGAAAAAAAAAGTGTGCGACATTGACATTCATTTACTACGACAGCCCCGTGGCGCAACAGTATCAGTTGCTAACTAGGAATCAAAAGGTCACGAGTTCGATCCTGCACGACTCCCTTTTGAGAAGTGAACTGCTCTTATTTTTACTATTTTAGAATAAAAAGATACATTTGATTTCAGTCTGTAACAGCCGGTGTAATTTACGATATTTGTAAAGGTTAGCTTTGTTTTTGGTGTTTTTTATTCACTTTTCATTCTCTCAGTCGCGTTCAGGATCCTTCCCTTCCCCATCTGACACTGCTGTTTTCACATAAAGACGCGCTATAGCTCTGCAGTGTATCACGATACATACGACCGCGTTTTTTTTTTCCCCCAATCTTGCCAGTCCCCACATGTTGCTGTATGCTGTTTCTTTTGTACTCCAGGACATGCAGAGGAAAGCATAGTAAAGAGCAGTAACTTCAGCGCTATATGCAATCATCAGACACTCCCCCATCTGACATCTGAATAGCCTGCAAGCATCAGAGCTTACTTCTGTGTGCTTGAGTGCAGCCAGTTCAAGCGCAGTTGGCTCGGTGATTTACTGAATTTCATCCATTGCATCAGTTGTACCTTGTACATATTATTCCAGTAGTTTTTTAAATAGTTTTTACAGTTCATTAGCAGTGTGTAAAATGATCAGTGTTGCAGTAATTGTGATGCTCTTTGCATGAAAAAAAAGTGTTCCATTAAAATTTCACTTTTTCTTTGTGAATTGTGACGTTTAATTAAAGTGCAGCAAAAAAAGTATTTGGCATCCAGGGATGCATTAACCCCCAAGTATGTGGCAGTTTAAGGGGTAAAGCTCCAAGATGCAGCCGAAAGGCCCAGCACCTTCTAAGGCTTCTGGCAATGAAAACGCACTTGTATGAATTACAGTACATATAGCGGTAACATCGATATTTTACATTCTAGCACTGCGGGAGACATAGCAGTATATTATGCAGGTTTACCTCTACATTCTTTATTTTTAGGTAATGTATTAAGCTGAGTTTGAAATTAAAGTGTTTTGGGGACATACTTAGGGTTTAAACTATAAAAACAGGCACTTTGTAACCACATCCAAAATTTGCGGTTTTTCACAATTCGTGGGTGCTCTAGGAACGTAACCCCCACAAATTTTGGGGGTGTACTGTATAAACATATACTGTATATACTGCATAAATCCTGCATCGTTACAGGTAAGGCTTTTACATCTACTCTATATACAGGGTGATGGCAGAAAGGATGGACGTTTTTTACAAAATCACAAAATTGTTAAGTTTTTCTTACAAAGAAATTTCTTGAAAGATTTGAGTTCATATTGAAATAGCATTTGACAAAATCAAGTGTGGAAAACAACATCTCCCATGTGGTGTCTGTTATCACTGATGCATTTCTGAAGGCATTCCTGGAAGTTGGCCTCCACTCTTTTCAACATTGCTCTGTCGATTTGGGCAACTTCCACACGAAAGGCTTCCTTCAGTTCCTCCAATGTACGGGGCTTATGCTCGTATACATGTGCCTTGAGGTGACCCCACAAGAAATAATCGCACATTGATAAGTCAGGGGACCGAGGAGGCCAATGAATGTCACCAAACCTGGAAATGAGGTGACCAGGGAAGGGAGGGCGAATAACATCCATTGATGCTCTAGCTGTGTGGGCTGTCGCCCCATCCTGTTGAAACCACACACGCCGGATAGGAATAAGTTTTCGTCGTAATTCAGGTAAAAAGAAGTTGTTTATCATCTCGATATAGCGTTCCAAATGATTACTGAAGCCAAGTTCAGAAGAATGCTTCCGAGCAGATCGACTTGGACTGCGCAGCAGGGCTAGTCGAACGTTTTCCACATTTTAGGAAAATTGCCAAACTTTTGCCTCGGTTCACGACCACACACTTGGTATACGAACAAGCCAGGTTCCCTTTCTGTTTGTACATGTTTAGTCTCTCCCTGTGCATTTCCTGTGCAGCGAGCAAGAGAGAGAGCGAGAGAGCGCGACACACACACACACACACACACACACACAGAGGCAGCGCGAGAGACAGAGGCACACACACAGGCAGCGCGAGACAGAGAGAGCCGCGCACACACACACACAGGAGCACACGCGAGAGAGGCGCGCACACACACAGAAGCGCTCTAGAGAGACACACACACAGGCGCTCCAGGCTCGCAAAAGAGAGACGCACGCGCACATACACAGGTGCGGGAGAGAGAGGCGCGCACACACACAGGAGCGTGCTAGAGAGACACACACACAGGCGCTCCAGGCTCGCAAAAGAGAGACCCACTCACACACAGGCGTGAGAGAGAGCGAGCGAGGGACACATAAGGTAGAGAAGGCTCGTTTTTGTTTTCAGTTCTATTTACAGTGATCGTTTCATAGCCTGCATTGTTGCAATGTTACTTTTCTTGGTGGTTTATTAAATTACGGATTTTTCAAATGTTCATTTTTTCCCCTGTGCTGAAAACTCATTAAAAAAGTGTTTTTAATGAGCGGTTCCTAGCACTATAGCGCGAACTATTGCAGTGTTAGTTTTCTCTGTTGTTCAAGGTTTTCTCAGTGTTATTCAATGTTTTTACATTTAGTTTACCATTACGCTGTGCATTCTATGGTATAATTAACTATATTTGTGCTTAAAAACTAAAAAATATATATACAGTGGAACCTCTAGATACGAGTTTAATTCGTTCCAGCACTGAGCTTGTATAGCGAATTTCTCATATCTAGAACAAATGTCCCCATTGAAAATAATGGAAATCCAGTTAATCCGTTCCGCACCCCAAAAATATTAACATAAAAATCAATTTTCCTAATAAATAACACTGATAAATAATATATACTGTAGTCTACCTTTAATAAATAACACTGGTAAATAATATAACTGATTATTAAAAGAATCAAAACAGGTGTCCAAAGTGCAGTAGAGCATTCAATAAATCTTTAAATAAATAATCCTTAAAACAGTTGTGAAGTGGAGGTTTAAAATACACAAGAATAACAATCCTTTAACACTAGGTTAAAACGTCAACGTAAAAACGTTTACCGCAAACAATGCTACGCAGACAAGATCCTACACTACGCCAGCAACCACCCGGTATCTCATAAACGGAGCTGCGTGAAAACCCTATTTAAACGAGTCCACACGCATTGTAATACCAAGGAAACAAAAATTAATGAGAGACGCTATCTGTTTCAACTTTTCACCTCGAACGGATACTCAAAATCATTCATTAATCAGAGTCTACACAGCAGACGCCAAAGGAATCAGCATACAATCGACGTAAATCAGAACCCCCACCCCACTTGGCATTCACTCCCGTATCACCATAATGTGTCAGAAGGTACGGCACGCACCCTGACCAAGTGGGGCATCAGAATAGCACATAAACCCACCAACAATCTGCGCATGGTCCTGTTTAATGCTAAAAACAAGAAATCGACAGCCGAAACACGAAACGCAGTTTATAGTATTCCATGCAATTCTTGCTCAGCTGTATACATAGGACAAACGTCAAAAAAAATCTCAACACGTGTACAGGAACATCGCAACGCCGTCAGAAGAAAGGACGCACTATCTTTGATATATGCACATACTAAATCGACAGGACACACATTCAACTGGGACAACGTAAAAGTAAAATTTAAGGCCAGTACAAAAAGCGCCAGAGAGTTGGCCGAGTCTTGGCTATCAGATGAAAACGGCATCAACAGACACTTGGACATAAACCCAGCATATGCCAACTTAAGAAGGACATGTACACATTAATTAAACTATACACCCCCCCCCCTTGATCATACTGACTTAGTCACCTCACGCCCACCCCCCCATCCCCCCCCCCATACTGAATGTGTTGCTATATATTGCCTTTGATTCTTGTAAGTCTAAGCATTATCCTCTGATGAAGACCCCTGATAGGGGTTGAAAGCTCAGGAATAAAACAATTTTATGATACGTGATTCGTTTTTTCTCCCTTTGTGGATCTCCAACTGCAAATATGCAAACCGTATCACAGACCTTCTCTTCCATATATATATATATATATATGTTTGGTATCATTCTTTTCAGAATTATTGAACTTTAATGTGATGTTGTTAGATATTCAGATTCTTATTCCGTTTTAAAATTATAAAATAAAATATCAAGAACTCACATACCGCAAGACGAGACTTTGTGCCAAGAGATTATAGGACAGCTGCGATCACGCAGCACATCAGCAGAAGCAAGCCAGCAGCTAATCGAGCAAAGAAGAGGTTAAAAGAAAAAAAAAAGTGTATTTGTTTCCCATTGTATCACCGTTAAAGAGGGGGTTTCAGAGGTGCGACCACATCTCCTTGGGGTGCGTTCAGCCCCCCTCTTCAAAATGCGAGCGGCAGAAACGCAAAGTGGCTGGCGCGTAGCACAGGCCCGTGGGGGTTGGCGAGAGAAGCGAGCAGGGGGTGAACCCACCAAGTACATGTATAACAGAGTAATCAGGTTGTGTTTATATTAACTCGTATTACTGTCATTTAAAAGTGTATCCTCTGCTTTGATTTTACATTCACATGCAATGTTTGTTTTCTTAATAGAGCAGAACCCTAATTTAACTTTCCGATGTTTAACATTTTCCCATATTTTACTTTTTGGAATGATAAGTAGTGGTCTTTGGGTGTTTCAGAAGTAACAATTGTTTTGGGAAAAAAAGGATGATGTTTGTGTTCTGCTTACATTTTATTTTGTAATTATTTTATATTAGTAATTTACTGTATTACAAAAACAGGCAAATATTTTACTAAATGTTCTGAATCTTTATTGTAAAAAAAAAACAGTTTAAAACTTTTAACTTTTTTTAAAACTACTCCAGCATTTAAAATTTTTTTTCATATTTCACTGTAGTTCTATTAACTAAAATTAATAAGAACATTTAAATTATGAGAGGCAATTTTCATCAATTATGAATTATGTTGTAAACATGCACCACCAGTATAAGTTATACACCTGAAGTGACAATTCCCAGTTTTATTGCGGAGACTACCAACATGCAATTAATTTCTATAATTAAAACAGTTTTAAGTGAGATGAAATGGTTTTTGCCTCTAGGAAAATAATTCCAGTGAAATATATAAAGAAAAAAAAAAATACATGTACTACTAAACTGAATCAGAATATAATTTATTTAAAGCATAACCAATGCTGAAATATTGTTTCATGACCCAGTTATTAGGAGAATATTGTAAAATGGGATTCTTGGCAAATCCCATTACACAAACAACATTTAAATTCTTGACAAACAAAACATTTTAAAATGCAATTTAGGTGGCGCAGTGGTAGTGCTGCTGCTTTGCAGTAAGGAGACTATGGAAGATTGTGGGTTTGCTTCCCGGTTCCTTCCTGTGCGGATAGCTCTTTGAGTACTGAGTATTTTAATGTTTTGGTTGTTTTCAACTATTGCTGTCAATGATTGCTAACTGTTGTGACAAATGGCCGGGGAAGCTCTGACAATGAAAGGACTGGAGGAGAGTGTTTTTTCAGGACACTCTCTTCCCCAGACTGATAGATGTCAGCCCCTGCCAGGGGGCGACTGGACATTTTCTAGGCCCTGCTTGGCAGCACTTCCATCACACGAGGAAGTGCTGCCTGAAGAAGGTCGTTGGACACCTGGGGCCTCATGTATAAATGATGCGTACGCACAGAAATGTTGCGTACTCCCGTTTCCACGCTCAAATCGTGATGTATAAAACCTAAACTTGGCGTAAAGCCACGCACATTTCCACGGTAACTCATACCTTGGCGTACGCAATTTCTCCGCTCGGTTTTGCAGACTGGCGGCACCCAGCGTCAAAACAGTGCTACTGTTCCTGCGTGGTCACCCTTTCTTTCTTAGCTCCACATTCCTGACGTGGCTTTATAAATACACTGAAACTAACTGCATATTGTTTATTAGTGTAATGCATCTGATTGTAATTAACCTGCAGCAATATAATGGTCCAGGGAATAGCCATAGTATTCCAAATACCATAACTGCTTTAGCGTTGTAACTCTCACTGCATCTTCTTCTTCTTTCACCTGCTCCCGTTAAGGGTTGCCACAGCAGATCATCTTTTTCCATATTACTCTCACTGCACTGCACTGGGTATTTGGAGAAAGAAAAGTAAGGACAAGAATTGGAGGTTAGTACGTTTCAAAGAGACAACACTTCTGCAATAAATTATTTCATTGAAGGTCGCGCATGGCGCAGCAAGCCTCTTGCGTGAGATATGAACAAGCACTGCGCCACCGTGTTCCCATGTTAAATAACATGCTTTCATTCCTATCATCATGAAAAAGATATCATGTATACATCTCAGTATTTTAATTATTCAGAGAGCTGTAATATCACAAATGTAATGGATTATGTGTCCTGTTGGAGAAAGAGAAAGCTCGTTTAAGAAGCAGGTAGTGATTCACACACAGAGCACAAAGAAGATCAAATACAGAACAAAGCATTTAACGTCCTACTTAAGTTACAATGGAATTTGAGAAACTAGTGAATTAAACGATTTTAAGATGAAGTTTATGATGTTCTACTTTAATGAAAAAATAAACTACGTGATTAAAGTGGACATTTCGAGATTAAAGTTGACATTTCATGCTTTTTTCCCACTGTGTGCCTATTTTTTTGTCTGTCCCCTAATAAGCTTTCATATGACACTCAGACGGTGGGCTACGACTTGCCTTTTCACTTTGATATGTGATTTCTTTTTTATTTCGGGCACTGTGCGACTTTGTGAACTTGAGCTTTCGAGTTTGTCCGACACTCTGTCACTCGATCAACTTCCTTTTGTTGATTATACCACTGTTTAAACCAACAAATAGTAAGTTTTTCCTTTGCCTCCACTTGGTATTCGCTGAAATTCTTATATTTTCCCCCGTGCTTTTCCCATTGTCTTTTCTCAGAAGGCTATTTATATCGATTTCCATATTCAAAGAGGCGTAATTCTGGGAGGAGTTGGGGCGGGACAGAAGGCGCGTGCACGTGCGTTACTTTTCACGCTGATTGGGATTTATGTAGTGGAAGACCGTGAAAGTTTGCGTACGTACAGATTCCTGCATCTGGATTTTTCTGTGCGTACGCACATTCCCGGTTTTGTGCTTACGCCATGTTATAGTGTGAGTTCTACGCACGGCGTTATACATGAGGCCCCTGGAGTCCTTCCGGGTGTCCTATAAAACGGGGTCAGTCTCCACTATTCAATGGCCAGAGTCAGAAAGGAAGAAGGACAAAGCCTTTGTGGAGGACTGTGAAAGCACTGTTGCCCTTGTTTGTATATTGTGGGGAAGAATAAATGTGTGTGTTGTGTGGTGAACCTGTGTCCTCCATGTCTGTGTTTGGTTAGGGCAATGGTACGTTGCACACTGTAATGACTGGCTCCATTACAATCCAACTAAATTGACTGCCAACTGCTGATACCGCTTTCAGGATTGCTGTTATTCTACTAAAGTAACATGGTACAAAACCATCCAAGAACAATCCAACATGCAACTCCCACTTGGGAATTACACACACACCTATAAAAATAAAGAGAATAACCAAAACCAAGTTCAGAAGATTACAATTAAGTTAACTTTACATTGTGCATTATATAAGACATGATAAAAATTCCATGAAATTTGCCATCAGGATTCTTCTTTTCTGCTATAACTAGACATAAAGTAAGGAAAAAAAATTAAAATCATACTTTATGATGATTACCGAATTGTACTCTGCATTACAAAAGTTGTTTCTGCACTTGTTTCCTACAATCTTAGCCATATTAATCTGAAGAGCCCCACCCCTGATTCATAATTTTTGTTTATCCATAACTTACTCCAAACTGCCCAAAACAAGTCACAAAAACACTGGAACTACCAAGCACTGGTGGGATTTTACTATACTCCTATTTATTTTACAAATGGTAGAACTAAAAGAAAAAAACACATCAAAAAGAAGACAAAATACACTATTCACTATGACATTTACTGTTTTGTTCTTTACATAACCATATAGCATGCATACCAGATTTGTATGAAATGCTTTACAAACTTGTGTAAGAATGATAACTCCAAAAACTGTTTAGTTGAGAAATGCAAAAAATATCTAAAAGCAAATGGAGCAACCGAAAACAACAGAATCAAATCTAGGAATCTGGAGCTATAGGTTTTAATGAAGTGATATGCAACATGGTTATAATGACACGCAGGTCATAATTATTTACTTAACTACTATGATGTAATCATTAAATGACAATGTAAACATAAATGAGGCAAAAGACTGACAGATTTGTGAAATCTGGAAGAAAAACAGACTTGCTCACATCAATCATCTTCCTCCATCCTTCAGTTTTTCCACAGAGTAGGGCTTCTGCATGAGCAAGACCAGCATTATTGATGCAAACATCCACCCCTTGGTGAAGGGTCTTGATGGCAGAAAACATGGACAAGATCTCTTCTTCATTAGACAGATCACACTTGTATGGAACTAAGGTCCCAGAATAGCCAGCACTCTGGCACTCAGCGGCCAATTTCTATAAAAAAACACACACACACAAAAACACAGTGTATAAGAATAAAGGCAGTTTAAATTTAACAAAAGTAAAACATTAATGCAATTATTTAATGTTAAGATACAGTTACACTAAAGCAAAATTTAAAATCTTAAAGGGGGGCACTCAAAAAGAGCTATGATGCCAGTGAACATGTTGACCTGAAAAAAATTATGTTACATTTATTCATTCATCCACAATACAAAGGAAACTGAGAATGTGATAAATAGTATATCAATGGTGTGCTTTACTGGGTAGTAAGCTCTTTATTAAACAAAAACAAGGAAGGAAATAAACATAAAAATTAGAATTAGTCAAGTTTATAATAGTTTATAATAGATATTAGAAAATTTTTGACAAGAACAGACCATTCTGTCCAGTTAGTGTATTCTTATTCATGCAACTTCCGCAAAATTACAAGCTGAGATCCAACAGGTGCCCAAAGTAGTACCGTCTTTAACACTACTTGTTAACTTATGTTTTCTGTTTGAAAAAAGATTTGTGTAAAATTTACCCTTAATTAGAATCAAACTTTTTTTAACCTCTCTTGCCTAAAACTATTTTGATTTCTCACTAATATAGTTGTATAACTGATTTGCAATATCATTTGAAAACGAATAGCATCAGATCGGATGTAAATTTATGCTGATAGCTATATTAGTAAGGGTCAGATCCGGGGAGTGACAGCGTGAACGTGACTGAGAGAATAAAACAGAAGTACCATAAATTTACACCCGATCTGACGCTGATCGTTTTCAAATATTGCAATAGTACGATGATGTTTTCTGATTGGTACTATTCAGGTCATAAAATGATTTCTTCAAAATGTCATATATTTGTCGCATTCTTTTTTTCTCCAGTGCCGCATTGACATCATGGACCACAAGGCGTGACCTTATTCAGTGCGAGCAGGAGCATGCAGGTCTGGCGGCGATCAACGCATATGTACTGTACAAGGCATGCATGGGGTCCACTGAGAAAAGAAGAGTGCTCTTTGCTCACCTTGTAGAGGAACTTCGTCGTCACTTTTTACAAGAAAAGGCGAAGGAAAAAGAAAAAGAGGATGTAACATCAACAAGCTTCTGTTACAAGACAGCCACTTTCCCCAGGAAAGCAACCTCAGTCAGTGTCAGGTCCCCCTTCAATGTAATAGGAACCACAGCATAGAGAAGTGTGTACATTGCAACAGGTACACATGTCGTAAATGTAGGTAGGACAGTCCTTGGGTGTGTGGGAACTGTTAATATTTGAATCTGATGATTGAATATAGTGTGGAACTGACCTCTCTGTACTATGCTTTCCTCTGCATGTCCTGGAGTACAAAAGAAATACCACCATGCACCAAAATGTGTAGAATGGGCAAGATCAGGAAAAAAAAGAAAAAAACGCAGCCTCTGATTACAACCGCAACATGGTATGCTAATGAATATGAATAATATGAATAATGTTGCATCCGTGCCACAATGTTATCCAAAATGTACTATACATGTCATAAAATGAATGATTCTAAATATCATATATACCTATGTCTCTGTTTTTTGTCAGTGTGGCTTCGACAATATGGACCATAAGGTGCATACTAATTCAGCGTAAGCAGGAACACTCAATAAAACTGAATAAAAAAAAAAAAATCAAGTGACAGTGAGATATGAGGAAGGCATGATACACCAGCGTTTGTGTGTCAAAGAATTTACAGTTCCATTCTCTCAAAACACCACTCACAACTACAGGTATTCCCAGTTTCAAATAAAAATAACAGCATCAGATCCCTGCGGTGGGTATTATGTATCGTGACTGAGAGAATAAAAGTTAAAAAAAAAAAAGCTAACTTTTACAAGTACAGTGGAAGCAATTTCCCCCATAGGATTGTATGTAAATACAATTAATCCATTCCAGACCGTATGAACTGTATGTAAATATATTTTTTAAAATATTTTTAAGCACAAATATAGTTAATTACACCATAGAATGCACAGTGTAATAGTAAACTAATGTAAAAACATTGAATAACACTGACAAACACCCAGGCTCCCTGCTCAGCTGCACGTACAGGCTCGCTCTCAGCTGCACGTGCTCTCTTTCTCTCAAGCACGTGAGCCTGCCTGCTCTCTCTCTCTCTCTCTCATCAGCAGGCGAGCCTGCCTGCTCTCTCTCTCTCTCTCATCAGCACACGAGCCTGCCTGCTCTCTCTCTCTCTCTCATCAGCACATGAGCCTGCCTGCTCTCTCTCTCCTCTCTCTCATCAGCACATGAGCCTGCCTGCTCTCTCTCTCTCTCTCTCAGCAGCACACGAGCCTGCCTGCTCTCTCTCTCTCTCATCAGCACACGAGCCTACCTGCTCTCTCTCTCTCTCATCAGCACACGAGCCTGCCTGCTCTCTCTCTCTCCCTCTCTTACATTGCAGCAGTTCAGCAGTTCACGTCTGACCGAGAACAATGCAACACGTGCGGAAATCATCAGCGTGCACAAACCGAAAGGGAAACTGGCTTGTTCGTATACCGAGTGTGTGGTCGTCAACCGAGGGAAAAGTTTGGCGAACTTTTTGGTCGTAAACCGAGTTGTACGTGTACCGAGGCGTTCGTGAACCGAGGTTCCACTGTACTATAAATTTACAATGGCTGTTACAGATGCAAATCAAATGTATGTTTTTATTGTATAATATTAACAATAAGAGTAGCTCACTACTCAAAACGGTAAATATACGAGGGAATCAGGATCGAACCAGGGGACTCTTGATTACAAATCAGCAATTCTTACCGCTGTGCCATGGAAGCTGTTGTATCATCCTTGTACCTTTTGTGAAAGTGTTTATTTAATCTTTGGACTTCAAGCTTCACATGTTACACAGTTTATATCTACATTTTGCCATTTATTACTAAAGTTAGTGCTGGGCGGTTGTTGTGATGTAAGATTTTGCATATAACTTGTGTGACTGATAGGGGCGCTCTTGCTCCCTTGAACACTCGGACAATATGTCAGACACCAGCTAAAAGTCCAAAATGTTATTCATTATACTAATAAATGTGCACAAAGCACCACCACTCCACAAATCTCCAATAAACAATACACAATCAATAATCCTCCACTCCCAGACGCTCAGCCACCTTGCCTCCCAACTCAGCTCAGTCATCTGGGATTTACCACAATCCTTTAAAGTTCATGACCCGGAAGTGCTTCTGAACCCTCAGTCCATGTGACTTCTTAGCACTTCCGGGTTAGATCAAAAACTCTTTCTTTTTCATCCCGGAAGCATGTCAGTCCTTCTGTCCATGTGACTGGGACGTACTTCCGGGGTGTAGGGAAAATAGATGTCCTTATGTCTCCCTGCAGCGACTCCTGGTGGTCCCATTGGTAGCCAGCAGGGCTGTGCATAAAAACTGTAACTTAGTGTTACATTAGTGTGTGTTCATTCCCCCCCCCCGCCCCTTTAGGAATGGGTCTCTTTGAATTTTACGACAAAGTTGGGGGAGGATGTGGTTTAAACCAGTTTGGCAAGTGTTTCTCTGCTAAAATCTTTCAACCCCTGCAAGGAAGCCAAGCTGCCATATGGTTTTGGGGGATGGCAGGTGTTAAGATTGTCTTTGCCACATTGGTCTGAAACATGGCTGTTTGGAATTCGCTTCTATCAGAAGCTTTTAAGTAGTGCTGGGCGGTATGACCAAAATTCTATATCACGGTATTTTTCAAGATTGTACCGGTTTCACGGTATTTGACGGTATTTTTTTCCCATGCATGAGTTAATTACATTTTCCACTGCAATTACTGCAGTAGACTGGCTAAGAATAACCTATTCCACTGTCATGAGAATTGTACATTGTACAAAAAAACATTTTAATGTGCACACAAGTATTAATACAGGTTTGCATGGCTCCATAAAGTGATAGTTTTCAAAGGGGGGGGGGGGGGCACTAATGAAGAGAAGGAATCACACTGCATGACAGTTGTTGTCAAAATATAGAACCTTTTTATTGAACAAATTTTGCAAACTGCTTAAACTAAAACTTTGACAACAAATTGTCAACCATCCAAAGAGGCATTTAGTTGTATTGCACTGAACATGTCTTAGAAAAGGAATAAATGGCAAATATTTTTTGTAAACCAACTACACTTTGTTAATGTTAACAATCTCTGTCCACTGACATGTTAAAGTGACTTTTTAAACAACTTTACCATCATTAAACTGCATAATATATAAACTAATAAATAATAACAATAAAATAAATAAAAGTGCAACTTCCAGTAATAATACTATTACTTCAAAACTTCAAGCCCAGGTACATCACACAGTTTTCACCAAACTAAAATAAAACAAGTGCAACTTGGAGATGACATCTTTACCAACTGAACCGTCATTAAGGCAAATTGCATTAATATAGACCTTGCTTCAAGCTAAGCTATATACATATATATATATATATATATATATATATATATATATATATATATATATATATATATATATATATATATATATATATATATATATATATATATATATATATAATATAAATAATAAAACTGCAACTTGCATTTATAATACTATTTGTTGTTTAGTGGGTCAAAAAATACAAAAAAAAAAAGGTCCGTCTTTAAATCCAGTTCGCCGTGTCTGTCTTCGTGGGCGCGATTGCTCGACCGCAGGGAGTTGATGTGGTGATTGGGGCGAGTCGCATCTGATCATTCTCAATTGCTTTGTCAGCTTAGTGTGGCGTGTGAATAAGGCGCTGAGCCCACGGACAGAGACGTTTATTTATGGGCTGGCAGGATGGGGGAAGGAAAAAAGAAAAGATAGAACACAAGGAGGTTAAAGAAGGGAAAAGGCAGTCATGGGAGACGATCCAGACACCAGGAAGGAGAAGGCAGCACGAGCTGGGGCTGAGGGAGTGCAGGCTTAGGCAATCTAGGGGCTGGTTCACCCCACTGAGTAAGCGTGTGGAGTGGGGCGAGCGAAATGTAAGACCTCCAAATGGATCTGAGGAGTGACTGAGTGAGCACGAAGGAAGACGGGAGGTGTGCCGACCTCGGACGGTCTGGCTGCGCAGTGTGGCGGCAGCCAAAACAGGGGTTGGCAGAAAGCAGTTCGTGCTGCAAAGGCTCCGTCAGCAACGCCAGTGAAGGGTGAGCCGTGGAGACAGAAGGTGGTGTGCTGCGATCGGGCGAGGGGAGAGACTGCATTTTAACGGATATATTTATTATGGATTTTATCCCCACATTTCACTGGCTTTATGGATTTACTATTTATTTGGGTACTGTATTTTTCTGAACACTGTCCAACGGACACTTTTGGTTTTACTTTGACTGTTTTTAACAAAAGCACTTGAGCACTTTCCAACATCCCCTGGCTTCAATGAGATTTCTCAGCTCATCTCGGTCATAACTATCGACGGTGTTGGTTCAACAGACTCCCATGTGGGAAGAGGGAGTCTATAGGGGACCGGCACCGTCACAGTATTACACAGTAACCAGATACATTACACAGTATTGAAAAAAATAATAAAATAAAACAAGTAGAACTTGGCTTGCAGTATTATCCATTAGCATAGAAACAGTATTCATACATTTGAACATAATGCTCCACATCCGACCTTTTAAAACTAAAGTATCTACAGATAACAGACACAGTACCTTTTTTCTTCAAAAGTTCTTCTGTGTTATCATGTTCAACTTTATCGTCTGCTACAGCTTCAGTTTCAGAATGTTCCCTGTCCATTTTCACCGCTCAATACATCCACTAACACATGTACTCTGTTGGATGCGTATTTTGCGGTGCACCAGTGAAAAAGGTCCCCCTTAAACAGTTTCCCGCTGTGCCAAGTTCCGAATGTTGTTTAGGCTATTTAAACCGGTGTTCCGGTACAAGAAAAATCCATATCATAACAAAAATAAAAAACGGTTTTTGGTATGAACCGGTATACTGCCCAGCACTACTTTTAAGTACCATGATTTCCTGTTGGCTGTAGGGGTTGGACAGAGAATCTATAAATCTGTTTGTTCAACCACATTCTCTCTCTCTTACTAACCAACATATGATGAAGAAGCATATCTCTCTTACCAAACTGATGAAGACCATCACACCATGAACTGAAGAAGACAACACAATGGAGAGCACAACTTGGCAGCCATATTGAGGCAGGCAATGCAGCCTGTTCTGAAGAAAGCTGAATGATGATTTAACTAGAGACATTTTTAAGTAACTAACAAGTCTGTGTGCCGCCTGAACTACACATCACCATTTAATCAGGTTGTACAGTTGCCAATATTCAAATGTACTTTGCATAGTTATTATTTATGAATATTATCAATAATACATTATTTTATGTGTAACTTAACTCCTGCTTGTCGTTTACTACAGTAATCCCTCTTCCATCGCGGGGGTTGCGTTCCAGAGCCACCTGCGAAATAAGAAAATCCGCGAAGTAGAAACCATATGTTTATATGGTTATTTTTATATTGTCATGCTTGGGTCACAGATTTGCGCAGAAACACAGGAGGTTGTAGAGAGACAGGAACGTTATTCAAACACTGCAAACAAACATTTGTCTCTTTTTCAAAAGTTTAAACTGTGCTCCATGACAAGACAGAGATGACAGTTCTGTCTCACAATTAAAAGAATGCAAACATATCTTCCTCTTCAAAGGAAACAGGGAGGAATGCAAACAAATCAATAGGGCTGTTTGTTTTTAAGTATGCGAAGCACCGCCTGTACAAAGCTGTTGAAGGCGGCAGCTCACACCCCCTCCGTCAGGAGCAGAGAGAGAGAGAGAGAGAAAGAGAGAGAGAGACAGAGAAAAACGAAGTCAAAAATCAATACGTGCCCTTTGAGCTTTTAAGTATGCGAAGCACCGTGCAGCATACTTAACCCTTTAACCGCCAACTCCCTAAATATTCCCCAAGCCAGGCGAAATCTGAACAATTTTTGTTTTTTTACTTTTTTACATTTTTTTTACATTTTTTACATTTATTCAAGCAGTATTGACCACTAAATGTTGTGCAAGTTGCCAGTGTATACACGAAATCTATAAATGTAACCTGAATTCTCAGCTAAGCAAAACATCTTGATACCAAACCGTGCCCTTTTCAATGGTAGATACTGTCGAAACTGTAAGCGGCCCTTCCACGACAATAAACTTTCATCAACTGCAACTGACGGTCCTGGCATGTAGGGCAACTGAAATGCTTCAAATAAATGATCAATCAAAGGACGTAGCTTGAACAAGTGGTCGCGGTTTGGATCTTTCTTATCTGGCTCGTTTCTGTTGTCATTCAAATGAAAGAATTTCAGCAGCAAAGAGAATCGGTTACGTGTCATGACAGCTGCAAAAATAGGTGTTGCATACATAGGATCTGTAGACCAGTACATCTCAATATCTGGTTTTCTGATTATTCCCATCAACATCAAATCCCAATGAATTTTTTCATTTTGTTTTCATCAGTGTCAAACCAAGCACGAACACGGGAATGTGGAGGTAAATTGGGATTTTTTCTCAATAAACTGTGCTGCATACAGATTTGTCTGATGAACAAAATGTCTAATCAAATCAGGTGACACAAACAGCTCATAAAACTGCTCAGCAGTGTAATTGTTTACATCAACAATAAAGCCACACGTTCCCCTCAAACGAATGCAGAAAAGGTAGTTCACCACGGGCAGCAGTCCAGCTGAGATGCTGGGGATACACCCACTCAGCGCCGTCATCCGATGCGTCTTCATTCACAATATCATGCAGCGCACGTTGCTGCTCATCACTGTCACTAAAATCTTCTTCAGAACTGCTACAATCATGATCAGAACTGTCCCAAAATCGCCTGCAAAGCCTCACTTGAAGTCAGTTTACGTTTCGCCATATTCACAGCTGTTACATGCGAATCACGTCACATGACCGGCCAAAACAACCACAGACTTGTCGAAATACAACGTAGTAATAATACCCACGCCAAACCGTCAGTTATACTACTTGCCAGGCATTCATATAACCACAGGCAAATGTGCCGGATAATTCCGGCAGTATGCGTTAGCATTAAAACAGCGGTGCCGGATATATCCGGCAGAGGGCGGTGAAGGGGTTAAAAGCTGCACACAGAAGGTAGCAACGTGAAGATAATCTTTCAGCATTTTTAGACGAGCGTCCGTATCGTCTAGGTGTGTGAACAGCCCCCCTGCTCACACCCCCTACGTCAGGATCACAGATAGTCAGCGCAAGCGAGAGAGAAAGAAAAGTAAGTTGGGTAGCTTCTCAGCCATCTGCCAATAGCGTCCCTTGTATGAAATCAACTGGGCAAACCAACTGAGGAAGCATGTACCAGAAATTAAAAGACCCATTGTCCTCAGAAATCCGCGAACCAGCAAAAAATCTGCGATATATATTTAAATATGCTTACATATAAAATCCGCGATAGAGTGAAGCCACGAAAGGCGAAGCGCGATATAGCGAGGGATCACTGTATACCTAATTACCAGAGGTTATAGATATAGAAGGGAAGGTGGGGATAAGTTATATACTATAACTAGCAAAATACCCGCGCTTCGCAGCGGAGAAGTAGTGTGTTAAAGAGGTAATGAAAAAAAAAGGAAACATTTTAAAAATAACGTAACATGATTGTCAATGTAATTGTGTTGTCATTGTTATGACTGTTGCTGTGTTTTATATATATAAAATACACACACACACATATAAACATATATATACATATACATATACACATATATATACATATCTACATATAATATATATATATATATATATATATATATATATATATATATATATATATATATATATATATATTATTACATATACACATCCACATATATATATATATATATATATATATATATATACAACACATATATATATATCACATATATACACACACACACGCTTTATGGGTGATGATTGTTTTACTCTTTTTATCTTTATTTTATTTTATTGTAGAATCACCTCCTATCTGCGCACAGCAGGGCAGCCGTGGGCGGATGCGTATGGTGTATTCACTCCATGTTATCGTGCATTGCGCTGTCAGTGTTATTTTGATAAAAGAATTTGAACAACATATAAGAAGCGTATAAATTATTAAACAGTAAAACAGTAACATTTAAGAAGTAAAGTTACATTAAGTACTACTGCAGTGCCTTCGGGTATACCTCATTTTTTGTTTGCCCATTACATGCTTAAATGTATAAATGTTTTGGTGCACCTACCCGAGAACACGCGACATATAACCGAGCGTGGGAGACGCATGGATTTTAAACACGCGTTGAGTTCATCTGCTGGTCTCCCTCGTGGAATAACTGGTAATGTTTGACTAAAATCTGCAGCGAATAAAACGACATTACCTCCTATTTTTTTTTTTACGATCTCTGAGATCTTGCTTTTTTCGGTTCAAGGCTTCATAAGCTCTTTTATGTTGTATGGTGTACTTATCCCAAACCATCATCTTTGAATGTTGCAAGACTTTCGCCTTGTATGTAGATCGGGGTAATTACATTCATTGCATTCGTAGTCTGAATCACAATCTGATTGTATGGGTGGTTACCTGGCACTGTAGGGTTGCCACCCGTCCTTTAAAATACGGAATCGTGCCGCGTTTGACAATGAAATTGCGCGTCCCGTTTTGAATCAATACTGGACGGGATTTATCCCGTATTTTTTTAATCATTTTTTTTTTAAAGCAGCGTCTCATGCAAATCATCCCACACGCATTTTATGAAGATGCCTCCTTTCCTACTTTTGATTGGGTAATACTTGATGTCATTGTTAGTTTGATTGGTGTTTTTAACTGTCCAGTGAGGAGGGCGTGTCTTTTAAGTACAGTCTGCAAAGTGTTGGCACTGAGATGTGGCGTCAGCGCCATACTTGAAGCCCCTAACGTTGCGGTCAGCAAGTCGGCTAACATCCGCCATGTGTCGTCTTTTAGTTGCGAGAAGCAGATCATAGAATGGTTGAAACTGTTGCCCCATACGTTGCGCCACGGCGTGTGGTTCGTTTATACCTCGTGTCTTCTCATTAAACTTTTATCTCGCGAATATGTTATTGCAATCCGCAGCGGGAGCGTTTCTATAAACTTTATTTAAACTTACGTTTTACACCGTGGTTTGTTTCCCTTATGAACATGCTTGTATGCTTAACTCGCTCCGTTCTCAATTGTTTAATTAATTTTTTGCTCTTCGCTGTTTGCGGCTGTTCCTCCATTTCCCCCTACTTCGTTCTTTTATCTTGCGAATATGTTATTGCAATCCTTAACGGGAGCGTTTCAATAAACTGATTGAAAATAGTTTTGCATTTACCTTTTTAGTAAAAGGCGAGCTTTTAAGCTGAGAAATCACCCCGTAAATGCACACGTTTAATTGGACATGTGTTAATATGTATGGTTACACAGTATTAAAAGACAGTGAACAACGTCAGTTACCTTTGTTCCCGCGTTTGATAAAAGGTGAGCTTTTAAGCCTGAGAAATCACCCCGTAAATGCACACGTTTAATTGCACATGTGTTAATATGTATGCTTACACAGTATTAAAAGACAGTCAAAAATTAACGTCATTTACCTTCGTTCCCGCGTGCGACTCGTGCTGTAAATCTCTTCCTTGTTTTTAGTTCACGTGATTACGTAGGAGGCGTGATGACACGATACGTGACTCCGCCTCCTCCATTACAGTGTATGGACAAAAAATATGTTCCAGTTATGACCATTACGCTTTGAATTTCGAAATGAAACCTGCCTAACTTTTGTAAGTAAGCTGTAAGGAATGAGTCTGCCAAATTTCAGCCTTCTACCTACACGGGAAGTTGGAGAATTAGTGATGAGTGAGTCAGTGAGTGAGTGAGTCAGTCAGTGAGGGCTTTGCCTTTTATTAGTATAGATACCTTATAAACATTGGTAAGTCTGTGAGATTAGGCATTCTGACAAAGGCTACTTATTAATAATACAATAGGGGAAAGTAGAGCAATATATATTACTCTACCAAGACAAAACAGTGGTATGACCAAAATTCTATATCACAGTATTTTTCAAAATTATACCGGTTTCACGGTATTCAACGGTATTTTTTTCCCATGCATGAGTGGATGTTAACCACATTTTCCACTGCAATTACTGCAGAAGACTGGCTAAGAATAACCTATTCCACTGTCATGAGCATTGTACAAAAAAACATTTTAATGTGCACACAAGTACAGTGATCCCTCGCTATATCGCGCTTCGCCTTTCGCGACTTCACTCCATTGCGGATTTTATATGTAAGCATATTTAAATATATATCGCGGATTTTTCGCTGCTTCGCGGGTTTCTGAGGACAATGGGTCTTTTAATTTCTGGTACATGCTTCCTCAGTTGGTTTGCCCAGTTGATTTCATACAAGGGACGCTATTGGCAGATGGCTGAGAAGCTACCCAGCTTACTTTCTCTCTCTTGCGCTGACTATCTGTGATCCTGACGTAGGGGGTGTGAGCAGGGGGGCTGTTCGCACACCTAGACGATACAGACGCTCGTCTAAAAATGCTGAAAGATTATCTTCATGTTGCTACCTTCTGTGTGCAGCTTTTAAGTATGCTGGACGGTGCTTCACATACTTAAAAGCTCGAAGGGCACGTATTGATTTTTTTATCCGTGTGTCTCTCTCTCTCTCTCTTTCTCTGCTCCTGACGGAGGGGGTGTGAGCTGCCGCCTTCAAAAGCTTTGTGCCGCGGTGCTTCACATACTTACAAGCCAAACAGCCCTATTGATTTGTTTGCTCCTTTGAAGAGGAAGATATGTTTGCATTCTTTTAATTGTGAGACAGAACTGTCATCTCTGTCTTGTCATGGAGCACAGTTTAAACTTTTGAAAAAGAGACAAATGTTTGTTTGCAGTGTTTGAATAACGTTCCTGTCTCTCTACAACCTCCTGTGTTTCTGTGCAAATCTGTGACCCAAGCATGACAATATAAAAATAACCATATAAACATATGGTTTCTACTTTGCGGATTTTCTTATTTCGCGGGTGGCTCTGGAACGCAACCCCCACGATGGAGGAGGGATTACTGTATTAATACATGTTTGCATGGGGGTGGCACTAATGAAGAGTAGGAATCACATTGCATGACACTTGCAGTCAAAATATAGAACCTTTTTTATTGAACAAATTTTGCAAACAACATAAGATAAAATTTTGACAACATATTTCAACTATCCAAAGAGGCATTTAGACTTAGTAAAATATCCAGAGGTGCTTGTCAAAAGTTGTATTGCACTGAACAAGTCTTAGAAAAGGAACAAATAGTGAATATTTTTTGTAAACCAACTACACTTTCAGTTAATGTTAACAATCTCTGTCCACTGACACGTTAAAGTGACTTTTTAAACAACTTTACCATCATTAAACTGCATAATATTTAAACTAATTAATAATAACAATAAATAATAGTGCAACTTCCAGTAATAATACTATTACTTCCAAGACTTCAAAGCCCAGGTGCATTACACAGTATTTCACCAAATTAAAATAAAACAAGTGCAACTTGGTGATGACATCTTTACCAACTAAGGCAAACTGCATTAATGTGGACCTGGCTTCAAGCTAAGCTATACACATAAATAATAAAGCTGCAACTTGCATTTATAATGCTATTTGTGGTATAGCCCTACGGAAGCACATTAGGACCACAGTGAAGAAAAAAAAAAACTATATGTCGAGAATATAGTTGACATGTTGACTTTATTCTCGTCATTTCCACTTTAATCTTGACGCTTATGTCGAGATTAAAGTCGACATTTCCACTTTATTCTCATAGTTTATTTTGTCATTAAAATAGAATGTCGTAAACTAAATTTCATCCTAAAATCAATGTTTAATTTACTAGAGTTTCTCAAACCCCGTCATAAGTTCATGTAGCACATTAAATGCTTTGTGTTGTGTTCCCCGACCCAGTTGTTAATCGCTAAGCGCTTCTTAAACTGACTTCCACCGCACTAAAAGGAGGCGCCGCCAGCGATCGCAGAATACATTCACTTCATGATATTCCTGCTCTCTGAAAATTTAGAATGCTAAGATAAATACTTGATATTTTCATGATAAATGCATTAAAGCAGGTATTAAACATGCACGATAGTGAGGCGGTAGTGCTGCTCCATCGCAGTAAGGGGTCCCCAAGTGTACGTTCAGTGTAAACTTTATGGCGGGTGTGACAAGGCTTCAAAAAACTAGATGTATGAATGGGTATCGCACAGGTTTAACTTTAATATTGTGTAAATGTTGGGTTCGTGATCTGGTGGTCGGAGACATGAACACAGAAATCAATGGATATTCTTCTGAGCAAGCTTTCTTTATTGCATGCATGCTGTCTCTATTTGACGTACCAAACCCCCAGTTCCTATCATTATTCTTTCTCCACATAACCAATCACCACACAGTAAACGTCTTTGTGAAATTAAACCTAGTTATAAACTTTGACCACAGAGTATTCAGAACTTTAAAAAAATCTTTGTTATACATGTTTAAATATGCTATCCATTCAGGATTGCGCCCATCCCAGCAAGCATTGTGTGCAAGGTAGGAGCAAATCCTGAACAGGGTGCCAGCACATCGCACGGTGAATATGAGCAACACATACACTAAGGGTTAATATAGCATAACAAAACCCCACATCCTACAGTACATGACTTTGAAAGGAAACTGAAGCACGCAGAGTAAACCCACCAGAAAAACATACAAATTCAAAGCAGGGAACCCCTGGTACCCCTTTGCTGCGAGGCAGCAGTGGAACCTGCATGCCACCGTGTCCCCAAATGATTAATATATGCTTTAATGCATTTCATCATGAAAATTATATCAAGTACTTATCTTAGCATTCTAAATGTTCAGGGAGCAGGAATATCATGAAATTAATGTATTCTGTGTGCTGCCTGCACCTCCTCTTAGTGCAAGAGGAAGTCATTTTAACATGGCTCCAGGAACATAATACAAAGCATTTAATGTGCTACATAACGTACGACGGGTTTGAGAAAATTTAGTAAATTAAATATTCATTTTAAGACGAAGTTTAGTTTATGATGTTCTACTTTAATGACAAATTATGAGAAAAAAGTCAACATGTCGACTTTAATCTTGACATAAACTGCAAAAATAAAGTAGAAATGTCGAGAATAAAGTCAACATGATGACTTTATTCTCTCATAAGCGTCGAGATTAAAGTGGAAATGTCGAGAATAAAGTCAACATGTCATCACACTATTACACAGTACCCAGGTACATTACACAGTATTGAAAAAAATAAAACAAGTACAACTTGGCTTGCAGTATTATCCAGTAGTATAGAAACAGTATTCACACATTGGAACATAATGGTCCACATCCAACCTTTTAAATTCAAAGTATCTCCAGACAACAGACGTGACTCCTTTTTCCGGCAAAAGTTCTTCTGTGTCATCATTTTCATCTTTATTGTCTGCTACAGCTTCAGTTTCGGAATGTTCTCTGTCCATTTTCACCGCGCAATACCTCCATTACCGCATGTACTCTGTTATATGCCTGTTTAGCGGTGTAGCAGTGAAAAAGAGCCCTCGCGCAACACCTCCACAAATGCAAGTTCTCCTTTGTATGGTTGTATGTGTTTTGCGGTGTAGCAGTGAAAAAGGTTCCCCTTAAACAGTTTCTTGCTGCGCCACGTTCCAAACGTTGTTTAGGCAATTTAAACCGGTGTTGCAGTATAAGAAAAATCCATATCATAACAAAAATAAAAAATGATTTTCAGTATGAACAGGTATACCGCCCAGCACTAACTAAAATATGAAAAACGTTTCTGTTTCAACGATGTGTTTACATAGATTTTTGTAGAAACGGAACATACATGAAATGCATGTGTTCCAATAGTGCTGGGCGGTATACCGGTTCATACCAAAAACCGTTTTTTAAAACGGGCAGTGTCCGTTGGGCAGTCGGGGCGGAGTCGTTGGGCAGCTGATATTCACCAGCTGCCTCCCCGCGCACTCTTCTGCCACGCCGTCTGTCATTACAGCCACGTCTTGTGTAGTGGGCGGAGCGGCCTGGCAAGCAGTACTGACCATCACTGCAGCCGCTTCGCTCCGCCCCCCCAATTTCTCTGTGGCCCAGGCTCCACTCACCTGCACTGCTGCGTCCTGCAGGCTGGAGGCCGACGCCCCCCGTCTCTCCAGCCATTTCACAATGGCTGCCATTGGGGCACCGATCCTCTTTTCTAAATCCTCCTTCGTCTCCTGCAGGACCTGAAAAAGCTTAAGTAGGGACTGCAGAGGAAGAAGCACATGTTGCAACTCCCGTGCAGCCCAAAACACATTAAATTCTTCGTCCCCTTCTGCCAACCGCGAGCCATCACGGCCCTGCGGAATCTCCGCAGGCCCGTTCGGGTGACCAGGAGGCTCGGGGAGAAGGTCCGTCGGCCCTGCCTGCGACCTTTCCTCGGCGGGCAACTGACACACGCCCTCCCCCCCTTCACCTGTTTCCGAAAGGAGCTCCTGCTCCTTGAGCGGCGACACCACGTCCCACAAAACACAAGTCCACAACAACAACAGCACTCTTTCTCCTCTCCCACCACTCCTCCACAAGCTTAGTCCTCCTTCCTCCCGACTCTGGCTCTTCTTCTTCTTCTTTCTCTTCTTCTTCTCTTTCACCTTCGACCTCCTCTCGCCCTCCTCACAAGCTTCGTCTTCTTCCTCCCAACTCTGGCTCTTCGAGTGGTGGTGGCTGGCCCTTTTTATACCCCACCCGGAAGCATTCCAGGTGCTTGATCACCTGGACCTAATTGCATTTCCGGGTGGGGCTGAGGAATTGACCAGCCGGGCTGCCAAGTCCTTGCAGCCCCCCCTGGCGGCCATCCGAGCCCCCAACCAGGCTGTGGAGGACTCCATCTCCCATGGAGCCATGTGCCGGGTTGGGGAATCATTGGCTGCCAGGGAGGCTGCCCCCAAGCGTCCCGGGGGAGGTATTGAACAGTCCATGGCTGCTCCCCCGGAACAGATGCAGCAGAGGCGTCCCTGCCAGGCATGGAACCCGGCTGTCCTTTACAATATATACATACATACTTTCACATACATATATATATATATATATATATATATATATATATATATATATATATATATATATATATATATATACACATATCTACATATATACAGTAATCCCTCGCTACTTCGCAGTTCACTTTTCGCGGATTCACGACTTCGCGGGTTTTTAAATATAGTAGTAGTATTTCCTAGTCTAAGAACAACAAAACAAGTTCGGTGACTAAGTGCGTTGTAACACGGGCTGTGATTGTTACATGGGAGGGAGACGACAAATCACAGCTTCCCGCTTTCTAATCGGGCCTGTGATTGGTGCTTTGACTGATGCCTAGATCCCATAGTATCTCCCCTTAGGAGAGGCGTTAGGCAAGTGTAATTGAATAGCGGCGCTGCAAGTTTAGTTTCTTTTCAATAAAGTCAGGCGTTAGGCAAGTGTCATTGAATATCGGCACTGCAAGTTTAGTTTCTTTTCAATAAAGTCAGGCATTAGGCAAGTGTAATTGAATAGCGGCGCGTCATTGAATAGCGGCGCTGCAAGTTTAGTTTCTTTTCAATAAAGTCAGGCATTAGGCAAGTGTCATTGAATAGCGGCACTGCAAGTTTAATTTCTTTTCAATAAAGTCAGGCATTAGGCAAGTGTAATTGAATAGCGGCGCGTCACTGAATGAGTCAGTGAGGGCTTTGCCTTTTATTAGTATAGATTTATTAGTTTATATATTATGCAGTTTAACCCTTTAACCGCCAACTCCCTAAATATTCCCCACGCCAGGCGAAATCTGAACAATTTTCGTTTTTTTACTTTTTTACATTTTTTTTACATTTTTTACATTTATTCAAGCAGTATTGACCACTAAATGTTGTGCAAGTTCTAGAAATGGGCAAACACATAATAAAGCACAAAATGTACCTTTTCTCAGGCTTCTGGATTTATTGTCAACTACAAAAACGGAACAGTCAAAAGTAATTCAAAAGTCAAAAGTAGTTCAGTCAATCATAGTTTCATTCCCAGTATTTGAGTTTGCTGTGCCACAGGCCAAAGCAGGGAACTGCACAAAGTCCTGGATTGCTGGGACACTTTGAGCAGAAGGTCTTGACGTCTCTACGCTGACCCTTCTTTGAACAGACATGACAGCGTTTTTCTGAAAGTCCAAAGTCCTTACATTCATCTGGCAACACTGCTGAAATACTACTCATAGGATCCTCTTTGCCAGTGTATACACGAAATCTATAAATGTAACCTGAATTCTCAGCTAAGCAAAACATCTTGATACCAAACCGTGCCCTTTTCAATGGTAGATACTGTCGAAACTGTAAGCGGCCCTTCCACGACAATAAACTTTGATCAACTGCAACTGACGGTCCAGGCATGTAGGGCAACTGAAATGCTTCAAATAAATGATCAATCAAAGGACGTAGCTTGAACAAGTGGTCGCGGTTTGGATCTTTCTTATCTGGCTCATTTCTGTTGTCATTCAAATGAAAGAATTTCAGCAGCAAAGAGAATCGGTTACGTGTCATGACAGCTGCAAAAATAGGTGTTGCATACATAGGATCTGTAGACCAGTACATCTCAATATCTGGTTTTCTGATTATTCCCATCAACATCAAAATCCCAATGAATTTTTTCATTTCGTTTTCATCAGTGTCAAACCAAGCACGAACACGGGAATGTGGAGGTAAATTGGGATTTTTCTCAATAAACTGTGCTGCATACAGATTTGTCTGATGAACAAAATGTCTGATCAAATCAGGTGACACAAACAGCTCATAAAACTGCTCAGCAGTGTAATTGTTTACATCAACAATAAAGCCACACGTTCCCTCAAATGAATGCAGAAAAGGTAGTTCACCACGGGCAGCAGCCCAGCTGAGATGCTGGGGATACACCCACTCAGCGCCGTCATCCGATGCGTCTTCATTCACAGTATCATGCAGCGCACGTTGCTGCTCATCACTGTCGCTAAAATCTTCTTCAGAACTGCTACAATCATGATCAGAACTGTCCAAAATCGCCTGCAAAGCCTCACTTGAAGTCAGTTTACGTTTCGCCATATTCACAGCTGTTACATGCGAATCACGTCACATGACCGGCCAAAACAACCACAGACTTGTCGAAATACAACGTAGTAATAATACCCACGCCAAACCGTCAGTTATACTACTTGCCAGGCATTCATATAACCACAGGCAAATGTGCCGGATAATTCCGGCAGTATGGCGTTAGCAATAAAACAACGGTGCCGGATATATCCGGCAGAGAGCGGTTAAGGGGTTAATGATGGTAAAGTTGTTTAAAAAGTCACTTTAACATGTCAGTGGACAGAGATTGTTAACATTAACAAAGTGTAGTTGGTTTACAAAAAATATTTGCCATTTATTCCTTTTCTAAGACATGTTCAGTGCAATACAACTAAATGCCTCTTTGGATGGTTGACAATTTGTTGTCAAAGTTTTAGTTTAAGTGGTTTGCAAAATTTGTTCAATAAAAAGGTTCTATATTTTGACAGCAACTGTCATGCAGTGTGATTCCTTCTCTTCATTAGTGCCCCCCCCCCCCCCCTTGAAAACTATCACTTTATGGAGCCATGCAAACCTGTATTAATACTTGTGTGCACATTAAAATGTTTTTTTGTACAATGTACAATTCTCATGACAGTGGAATAGGTTATTCTTAGCCAGTCTACTGCAGTAATTGCAGTGGAAAATGTTATTAACTCATGCATGGGAAAAAAATACCGTCGAATACCGTGAAACCGGTACAATCTTGAAAAATACCGTGATACAGAATTTTGGTCATACCGCCCAGCACTATGTTCCAAATAACAATCTATTATTGACCGCTTCGGTTGCGTAACGGTATCAACTATTGACTGGTAATCAAAACTTCACGGGTTTGACCCCGGACAAGTCCGTTTAAGGGTGGAGGGGTGGCTCTGAGGCTAAGGATCTGTGCTAGCATCTCGAAGGTTGCCGGTTCGAATCCCCGTCACTGCCAAAAGAGGTGCTACTCTGCTGGGCCCTTGAGCAAGGCCCTTAACCTTCAATTGCTCCTGGCTGACCCTGCGCTCTGACCCCAAGGGGTATGCGAAAAAGATGCATTTCACTACGTGTTGTCCTCTATAACTATGAATGTGACAAATAAATAAAGAATTAAGAATTTCCCTATACAACTCTAGGTACCTGACTCCCAGATAATCAAGGCTTGAGCTGGGAGAACTTTGTGCCTGTTCTGCGGTGGTGGGGGGGAAGGAATAGTAGGCTGCTTGCTGCTTGTCTTGATCAGAACATTTACAAGACAAAAGACGCTGATGGAGAGGTGCAAAGGGATTTAAGGTGGGCCGGGTTTACAAATTTTTTCGTAGACTTTGGTAATTCTAGTGTTAATGTAACAATACGTTTTAAATTAGGAAACTATAAATAAAAGAGTAATTGGAGAAGTTTCACCACCCTACACAGACTGAAAGCATCTACAAACAGGATACAACAAAGCTGTAAACAAGGCACAATATGCTTACTGTTCCAGATTAAAATATGAAATATTACTAATCCTCTTATTTTATTCTGAATAATTACTGAAATGACAAATACATTTAAAATGACTGACACATCAGCTCTTAATATTAGTAGCAATTGCTATAGGACCTTTTATTAATAAACTAGATAAAATATAGACTGTGTAGTCAGCTTCCAGATCAAGCAGATCTGTGTCACATGCCACCCCCTATGCTTACCACCAGAGCAAACTGAAAGCAAAGACAGAACAGAATGTTACATCTGATTTCCAAAATGAAATCTACTGCTTGTACTACTTTAAGAAACCTACTCTGGACTGCTCAGATGTTAACCACTACAGACCAGTATCCCTGCTCTCTTTTCTTTCTAAAGTACTGGAACGAGCAGTTTATAACCAACTTAATGTGTTTTTGTCTAATAACGCCCTTCTTGACCCTCACCAGTCTGGATTCAAAGCAGCTCATTCTACCGAGACTGCACTTCTTGCTGTCTCTGAAACCCTTCACACAGCCAGATCTACCAACCTGTCCTCAGTCCTCATACTTCTGGACCTATCTGCAGCCTTTGACACGGTCAACCATCAGATACTTCTGGAAACTCTCTCTAGTCTTGGGATCTCAGGCACTGTCTGGCAATGGTTTGCTTCTTACCTTGCTGACTGGACATTCCAGGTTGCCTGGCAAGGCTCCCAGTCAGCTCCACGAAGACTGACCACTGGTGTTCCTCAGGGCTCTGTCCTAGGACCCCTTCTCTTCTCCTTATACACAGGTTCTCTTGGGAAGGTAATAGCTGGACATGGATTCTCTTACCACTGCTATGCGGATGACACTCAACTCATTCTCTCCTTTCCACCAGATGACCAGCAGGTCTCAACCCGCATCTCAAACTGCCTTGCTGATATCTCCTCATGGATGACTTCCCACCACCTCAAGTTGAATCCCAGCAAGACTGAACTCTTGTACATCAAAGGCAACTCATCTCCAAATCTTGACCTTGCAATCTCTTTTGACAACTCGGTTATCGTCCCCTCAAAAACATAATTAAGTCTTGGTGTCACTCTAGATGAAGAATTGTCTTTTTCTCCACACATCAGCAACCTCTCCAGGTCCTGCAGATATCTTCTTTACAACATCAGGAGAATCCGCCCCTTTCTCACTACAGAGGCTACTCAGCTTCTCGTCCAGACCTTGGTCATCTCTAAGCTGGACTACTGCAACTCTCTGATGTCTGGACTTTCACTAAAGGCAAAACGACCACTTCAATTGATCCAGAATGCAGCTGCAAGACTCATTTTTAATATTCCCAAATTCTCACACACTACACCTCTGCTGCAGAACCTGCACTGGCTCCCTGTGGCTGCCCGCATCAGGTTCAAAACCCTAACACTTGCCTTTAAGGCCAAAACTGGTACTGCACCACCTTACATATCAGCACTGGTTAAGCAGCGTGTCACTTCTCGCTCTCTCAGAACATCAAGCACTGCTCGTCTCGAACCACCCTTACTTAAAAGAAGAGGACGACATTCATCAAGACTCTTTGCAGTGTTGGCTCCTCAGTGGTGGAACGAACTTCCTCTTGCTGTACGAACAGCGGACACCCTCACTGTCTTCAAACGTCGTCTGAAGACACACTTCTTTAAACAGCACTTGGGGGACTAAAGTCCCCATACTTTTTTCTACCCTTTTCTCAAAAAAAAAAAAAAAAAAATTGTACTAACAACTTATTTTCTTCTAGCATGGTTTTGTGTACAACTTGGTCAGCGGTAACTTGTTTAATGACAGTAGATTTAATCCTAGCCTTAAAGACTGAAGAACAGTCGTAGACTACTAAGCACTGTTGTAAGTCGCTCTGGATAAGAGCGTCTGCTAAATGTTGTAAATGTAAATGTAACCAGCTCATTGAAAAATGTACTGTTGTAGTTCCACAAACAATATACACATAATTAATAAATTACTGAATAGCAAAGTTCTTGAGTCACTCAAAGTAGCTACTGCTAAAACTAAACCAAAGAAATCAGATTCAGAGTTGACAATTCTAAAGTATTACATACCAATTTATGATTCTTTTTCAATGTTTCAGTGAAAATTCTATCTGTACAACTGGAATTTTCACTTAAAAATTACATATTTTTATGAGAAATGTAAATACAGCTTTCTTCCAGTCACAACAGGGAAACTGCTTTAGCTCATGATGTAAATGATATTCTAATCTCCTCTAATGTAAAATATGCCACTATTGTTACGCTTTTAACTCTTTTAGGGCTAATTTTTTTTTTGTTTCTTTTCTCCCAGGGCTGAATATTTTTCCAAAAACTAACATTTTTTAAAAAAGAACACAAAGCAATTGTTTAACATATCAAATCAACAAAAAATATTTACTTTTGACAAATGTTACTGTCTTGCATGTTGTATGAGCCTGCATACTCTATGATTTCACATATATATCACATACATTTTACACAGCAAAGTCTGATCTCGCTCAAAGCAGCCAATTTCAGTCATTGCCACATTGCACTCCTTACAATGTGTGTTGCTTTGGTTCCTATTTTTCAATTGTCTATTGCTGCACTTTCTAACATATATTGTTAGTGTGTACTGTAGAGAGACAAGTCACCCATTTGCCATCATGCCATGCCACTGCCACCAAGTTTTCTGCCAGCATGAAAACCGTATTGTCACCTCTTTTCATCTTCTGAAACTTTATGAACTTTATGTATGGCATTATAGCCTGGCTCACCCCATGGGATTTGCTTCTGTTTATTACAGAAGTGAATAAAACTTTGCAGCAGCACGTACCTAAGCCACCAGGGGACAAAACACGTTTGGACCAATGCTCCCTGAAGTTATATCACCAATTCTGTCCCATCTCTATTTGTAATGCCACAGCGCGCTTCATCTCGTCTTTCGTTGTGGGTTTCCACTTTGAAAAACGAGAATGCGATGCAAATGCAGCCCGCGATTCAAAAAAAATCTCTGCCTACCTGTTTGTCTCGTCTGACAGTAGCTGAAAAGCAGCATCAGGAGAGAGCAGCCTGAAGTACAGCAGCTGGTGATCTGTCGTGTCCAACAGCAAGCCATGCCATCTTGTAAACTCCGATAGCCAGATCGGCTCTCAACGGATCAATGTCTGTGTATTTATCCCATGCGAACCTTGCCGTAGATTCATCGGCTGCACGAAGGCACGCAACTGGCAGCAGATCCGCTGGCGCGGCATCGGCTGGTGTCTGATCAGCTGATGCCTGCTTCTAACTCTCTTGCTCGATCTCCTGATCACTTCCAATAAAGTCTGATTCTGAAAAATCAAGAGTCCGACTCCGCGATAATGCGCAAATGCGCATAATGCGAGTGTTTTCTTTTCTGCACTTGCTTCGCTGCCTTTTCACATGTCGGTGCCATCTTGGCTGTTTACATTTCGCAACTCATGCACACGCAATGTTTATTTGCCGAGTCAACGAGTCTAGCATTCCTCCAAGCACAGAGGGAATGCCTGTGACGTGACAGTGAGATTTGTCGCCATTAACAGCTGATTGTCGCCCTCTATCCCTGGATGTCGACTTTTGTCGACATTCGCCTTCAACCCCTCCTGTCGACAAAAGTCGACATCCGCCCTAAAAGAGTTAAACATGTTGTATTTGACACAATTGATTATAGCATTCTTCGGTATTTAGCTGGCTTTCCATGCACTGTTCTTAGTCATGTTATTTATTAGTTAGTCATCAAATAGTTGTCAATACTTGTAGAAGACAGTAGTCCTTCATTACTTTCTACAGTTGGACATGGTGTCCCTAGGTCTATCTGTGCTAGCACCAGCTTTCTTTTCTTAATGTATTTTGGAATTAAGAAACATAATTTGGAAACATGGTTATCAACTTTCATTTCTTTTCTGCAGAAACTCAGCTTTAGTTGTCATTTAAACTAAATAACACATTTAGCTAACTTATTAATTAACTGCTTTGCTGATGTGAAAGTATAAATAAATGATAATTGTATGTGTTTGAAATCAGAAACAAGCAGTTCTTTTAATGAATGGGATGTCTTAATACTTAGGCTGAATACTTTCCAGTCAAAAGGTCTGAATTTTAGTTTATCTGAATCCATCCAAATTCCAGTTATCTTTGACACATCTATGCTTAATTCAAAACACAGAAACAAGGATCATAACCTAAAATAAGAATAAATTTAATGGACTCCAGTTATGTTTAGAGCTAATCTTAAAATCTTTCCCAACAAAAAGTTATAAATGTTTTAGCCCCAAATCCTTAATTTGCACAACTCCTCAAGGTGCAAACTTTCTTAAAAGTCCAAAGATATAAATCTAGGGAAGCGTTTAAGTACAAGGAACCCAAACTTTGAAACTATCTACCTATCAATATTAAAGAACCCCACTGTTCACAGCAGTTAAATCAAGCAAAACATCTAGCTCTGAGTTGTTCCTAATATAGCTTCATACAGTATATTCTCTTGTGCTATTCTAAAATTAGTTGAAGTAAATATTTTCATTTACCATTTCCAAATGATTTTTTATTTTAATTCTCTTCTTGGTATTTATGGTGGCACCTGATCAGCCTTGTGGTGAATTTGTAATGGCTGCACTTTCAAATATCTTTTATCCTAAAGAAATTATTAATGACTGTGCCTTTTACTGCTGTTAAACATTCTGCCCCCTGTAACTGTAACTTCGATTAAGCAAGTTTGAGAATGTTATATTATGTAAATGTTTACCTGATCGTTTTAAAGATATTTATCATTATGACCATGAAATATGCTTAGTGTCAACTGGAGATATGAGATATCAGCTGCAAATTAAAAGAAACTGATTGTGCTTGTTTTTTTTACAGTGAAGAACATAATTTCATATTCCTGTGCTTCCTCCTACAATTCCACTTAATAGATGCATTGTTGGCCAAAGCATCTAACAGCTCAGATTTGGGAATCCATCAGCAAATCTTATAAATTGCAGCTACCTTTAACTTTGAGCCCAGTATTTCAGTACATTTATAAGCTAACTTGGGGTTTCTGAATTGTCGGCTACCCTGAGAAAAAGAGGCCAGCAAGCTCTTTTTCAAATCAGAGTGTAGATATCTGATTTTCCAGAGATAAAAATCACAGTCTGTTTGATATCTAGTAACCAAGGTGTTGATTAACCTAAAGTAATGAGAAGCAAACACACAACTCATTTGTAACATTCCTGATTAGACACCATGGTACCCAAGGTTCCGTATATTTACCGACCAGGGACAATCTTATTTACCTTTAGCAACTCCACCTACATACTCATCAAAACCTGGGAGGTTCCCCTATAGTAGAAAGAAATGCTTACAATGTCTTTATCAGTAAACTAGTTTCAGCAATATTCACCTGGCACTAGTCACATTGTTCAAAATATTGAAAGCTCTATGCTCACAAGCAAAGAGCACTATACATAAATACAGACAGATGCAGAATTTACAATAAACTTAACATAACACTTTTCAAAGTTTTTACCAAACACCCACTGTATAAGAAAAAGAAATCAATCAAAAATAGCCCTCACATGGGTTATTAGTTTGAGATACAAACTTTCACAAGCTTCACTATAACAGTACACAAGACTATAAATGCGAAACCTAGTAATATGGAAACTACTGTTCCAGCTGTATACATTCTCACTGAATCTTAATAGTTAATCAAGATTACAAATATTAATTTTAAATCATCTTTAGCACTGTAGTGAATAAACCTTTCACTTTTTTCTTAATCCAGTTTGAACCTTATTTAAAAATCACCATTCCATAAGAAATCAAGGCAATCTATATCAGAACATATCAGACATTTGCTAAATTTCACTTTGCTAATGAACTTCACTAAATTTCAGAGCAGCAGCTAAGGGTGCCATGGTAAAAAATTCAGGAGCCAATGTCAAAAGCCAATAATAGAGACAATACATCATCTAAAAGTGAGCTGGTAAAGACTAGTTAAAAGTATGGCTGCACACAAATCTTCGTCTCTGACTCCTCGATTTATTGTATCACTGTCTCTGACTTTAACTTGAACTCCTCTATATGTAATTATACTCATATTTACTATGTTGATTGAAGGCAGATAGGCTATTTTTTAGCACCCTACCCTGTTAAAGTTTGTGTTTAAAGGCTGCAGCAATGCCACTGCGGCTTTCCGTTTGTCCAGGATTTTAAATCACCTGTAGCTAGCAAACCATATGACCTATTGACCTGAAATTTGGTACACGTATACTACGTGACGTCTGCTATCCGCTTTTGGGGTGATGATTGACCCCCAAGGTTATTCCTCTTTTTATTTTTATTTTATTGTAGAATCAACTCTTGGCAGCAGGCAGCCATACAGCGCATGCGTATGGGCACCGTTCTCATCCCTACCACCTTCACTGTCACTTCCCCTACCTCTTCATATCTTAAATCATTCTTGAGGCAGATTGAAGACTTGAATGCCAGCTTAAGTGAAAAATTAAAGAAAACATACTAACTAACTGCAACACAATCAGTTTTAACGCGAAAAGATGCCGACGAAAGAAGAGAATAAGTGGGCCACTAGGGTGGAAAAAAGAAGAGCTGCTCAGGAAGCAGCAAGCGCATCAACCTCCGAGCAAACGAATGGTAAATGTACAGAGAAAGAGGATGAAAACTAGGAATGCTCAAATCAAGTGTATTCACTGCACGCTATTGTGCAGTCCGCCGTTACTGGTATTAAACTGTATATTAAGGTAGTTACAAACAATGTGTAGCACTAAACACAAGACAAAACATACAAAATTTTAAAAAGGCTATTTTTTTAAAGGCTAGAAGAATAAATAGTTTAATCAAATTAGTATACATGAAATTGGAAATTTTACACATTATATTTCAATCTACATTTAGTCTGAATCAAATTTGGTACATTTTTACTGACTCCAACATCAGTTACCCAATAACTGCTCTAATCACAACCCTGATTAAAAGACAGGAGCTCGATAATACTCAGCACATCAAATGCAGAAAAAAAACACTTCTAAGCATCAACTCTCATAACAACAAAGAACCAAACTACAGCAGATATAAAATTTTGTGTGAAGGAAGCGAAGAATATATAAAATACTTCTATTTTGTGGAACAATAGAGAGAGCTTTCAGTAATGTCAAAACTTCCAGAAGAATAGTCAGGTATAGGATCAGAAAGTTATTTATCACAGCAGGAAATACATTACAACCTCGTTAAAGACCCTCCTGATGCTGGAGAAAGCTAACATAATAATTTTCTTTGCCAAGAATGCAAGAAATAAGTTAGATAACACATTCCACGCAGGTAGCTGCATTTCCTTAGTACAAATTTTTGGTAAAAGTTTATTTTTGCAGTGTTTTAGCCAACAATTTATTTTATTATATTGTCCAATTTAGGGTGCATGATTACAACAAAATTCATAACTATTATTATTTTATATATATTTTAAATATATTTTTTATATATTATTTTTGATTAATAACACTACATTGAAATATGTATTTTGTGTTGCCAACATGGGCTGTGGAGTCGGAGTTGGAGACAATTTTGGGTACCTGGAGTCGGGGTCGGAGTCGGCAAAAATGTACTGATGCCAACTCCTAATAAATTTAAATTGTAATGAAAAAAAAATACAGCCAGTTCAAATGTCTCATTTCACAAAAAACAGTCATAATTAAGTACTTATTTGATGTAAGAATAAAGCCCAGTGCATAGTTGTGTTACTACTAGTGTGAGGTTCAGCTGAGCTATTACAGTGATCCCTCGCTATATCGCGCTTCGCCTTTCGCGGCTTCACTCCATCGCGGATTTTATATGTAAGCATATTTAAATATATATCGCGGATTTTTCGCTGCTTCGCGGGTTTCTGCGGACAATGGGTCTTTTAATTTCTGGTACATGCTTCCTCAGTTGGTTTGCCCAGTTGATTTCATACAAGGGACGCTATTGGCAGATGGCTGAGAAGCTACCCAACTTACTTTCTCTCTCTCTCTCTCTCTCTCTCTCTTGCGCTGATGTAGGGGGGTGTGAGCAGGGGGGCTGTGTGCAGCTGCTTCCTGAAGGACATGCTGCAAGGTGCTTCGCATACTTAAAAGCTCAAAGGGCACGTATTGATTTTTGACTTTGTTTTTCTGTGGCTCTCTCTCTCTCTCTCTCTCTCTTCATGCTCCTGACAGAGGGGGTGTGAGCTGCCGCCTTCAACAGCTTTGTACCAGCGGTGCTTCGCATACTTAAAAGCCAAAAAGCCCTATTGATTTTTTTTTTGACTGCTTGCTTTGCACTCCTTTGAAAAGGAAGATATGTTTGCATTCTTTTAATTGTGAGACAGAACTGTCATCTCTGTCTTGTCATGGAGCACTGTTTAAACTTTTGAAAAAGAGACAAATGTTTGTTTGCAGTGTTTGAATAACGTTCCTGTCTCTCTACAACCTCCTGTGTTTCTGCCCAAATATGTGACCCAAGCATGACATTCTAAAAATAACCATATAAACATATGGTTTCTACTTCGCGGATTTTCCTATTTCGCGGGTGGCTCTGGAACGCAACCCCCGCGATGGAGGAGGGATTACTGTATATAAGCTGACATTCACATATTGTAATCTGGGTTATGGTACATTACAAAAAGTGTTTTCATTTTATTTCAGATATAATGTGTTTAACAAGTTCATTTGAGTGTAAACAAGTGTAATGATGTAGGTGTGTGCTATGGCCTGATGTGTGTTCAGGGGTTCTTATCTTTTGTTTAAATTGGCCAATACGTTAGAGAGTCAGATTCCTTGCCAGTAGTTCTATGGTTAAATGACGTGTATGTTGCCTTCCTTTAATCAAACATGGAAAATACATTAGCATATTAAATATAGAGGAGTCAGAGTCGGGGAGTCAGAGTCAGAAGTACCAGAAACTAAGGAGTCAGAATCAAAGGATTTATCTACCGACTCCACAGCCCTGGTTGCCAACTGTATATACTGTGTTCTGTACACATACAGTACAGCAGAGCCTCCATTTAGCAGAGAAACACTTAAAACATTGTTTATGTGGAATCATTAAATGCAAGATTAGTTGAAAAAATGTAAAATTCAGTGTTTAAAACTGTATTCTCTTTTGTTACAATAAAGATACAGTACAATTGTTAAAAAACTTTGTGATTGTTTTTAGTAATACTGTAAAATACAGTCCATTACTGATATTTAAATAATTATGAAACAAAATTTAAGTATAACGCAAATATTATTTTGTTTAAACAAATGTTACTTCTAAAAAACCTGCCATTATTGTTAAATTGGGATTCTGCTGTACAGTGATCCCTCGCTATATCGCGCTTCGCCTTTCGCGGCTTCACTCCATCGCGGATTTTATATGTAAGCATATTTAAATATATATCGCGGATTTTTCGCTGCTTCGCGGGTTTCTGCGGACAATAGGTCTTTTAATTTCTGGTGCATGCTTCCTCAGTTGGTTTGCCCAGTTGATTTCATACAAGGGACGCTATTGGCAGATGGCTGAGAAGCTATCCAGCTTACTTTCTCTCTCTCTCTCTCTCTTGCGCTGACGTAGGGGGGTGTGAGCAGGGGGGCTGTGTGCAGCTGCTTCCTGAAAGGACATGCTGCACGGAGCTTCGCATACTTAAAAGCTCAAAGGGCACGTATTGATTTTTTTTATCTGTCTCTCTATCTCTCTCTCTCTCTCTCTTCCTCTCTCTTCCTGCTCCTGACAGAGGGGGTGCGAGCTGCCGCCTTCAACAGCTTTGTACCGGCGGTGCTTCGCATACTTAAAAGCCAAAAAGCCCTATTGATTTTTTATTTGACTGCTTGCTTTGCACTCCTTTGAAAAGGAAGATATGTTTGCATTCTTTTAATTGTGAGACAGAACTGTCATCTCTGTCTTGTCATGGAGCACAGTTTAAACTTTTGAAAAAGAGACAAATGTTTGTTTGCAGTGTTTGAATAACGTTCCTGTCTCTCTACAACCTCCTGTGTTTCTGCGCAAATCTGTGACCCAAGCATGACATTCTAAAAATAACCATATAAACATATGGTTTCTACTTCGCGGATTTTCCTATTTCGCGGGTGGCTCTGGAACGCAACCCCCGCGATGGAGGAGGGATTACTGTATTAAAAAATAAATGGTCCCTGTGTATGTAAAATTAAAACAGATAATAAAATCATAAATTACATTAAATTTGAGGTTAAGAAGTTAATGTAAACACAACCTGAGAGTTCAGTTTTTCAGGTATGTCAAAGCTTACTTATGAATACATAGCAAGATCAAAAAAAGTATTTAGATAGTAACAAACTGTTAAGTGTTGCTTTCCCTTTTGTCATTTACAGTATATAATGTGCTGGAATATACAAAGAGCACAATCGAATAAAAAAGAACATCACTGTTTAAATACTTTCTCAAGTTCACTATATTCTTACACAGTATTTGCACATTATTAAGCAATTACCTGTTACCTATAGAAGAAACAGCAATAATTCAACAGAATAACCACCATGGCAAGCAAAGTGTTTACTTTTAGCATAAATGCCACAAAATACATACTAATCTCTAAATGTATAGCATGTGGCCAAAAGACTAGAGTATGGCTCAGTTATTAAGAGCAACTACATTCCTCTATAATCATACAAACTTCCTGTCCAGGCAGCCAGCATGTCTCTCACTTTTGAACAGTTGCATTTCCATTCTTGTGGAAAGTATGCTACTTATAGCCCTTTGCTTTTAAGTGTGAATTCATCATCAATTTTAATGAATTGTTTGCTCAGGGATGCTTACTTAGTTTTTTCTGTTCAACAACAAATTGGTTGTGGTTGCATAAAAAAATCACTTGATTTAGATCCATTTCAACTCCTGTCCAACATGTGGAATAAATGCTAGTGTTGGATAAGTACTAAAATTTTGACATCAGTATCTATACCAGCTTTCAGACCTCAGTACTAGTAGCAAAACAGTTCCAAAGTAAATAACCAACAACTCCAAAACCACTGTCTTATTCCAGCCTCTCTGGTGAGCTGCACAATTATTTGTTTTCCTGGTATGTATTGGCATTGCACCACACTATGCACTGCTACCCTCTTGATTGCTGTGAAGTCCCTATTGTGTTGCATCAGAAGGGGAGATGAAGTCCACATCGTATTGAAACATGTAGTTTCATTTCATTAGGTATATGAAGGGGACATTTTTCCATAACTGCAATAGTGAGTGTTGAGGTGCATGAGATTGAGTGGAAAACCAACGTTTACTTCTGGTACTAAAAATTACGAAATGCTGGTACTGTACCATTTTAAAATTTGGGTTTTTCTATACTATTACAGTACCGGTGTACCACACAACTCAATTGAAGGCAACGCGATTTCCAAAAAATAATCTTTTCTTTTACCCTTGGTGTTCCATCATTTTTTTAAAACCTTTGTTGAGTACAGTTTTGTTGGGAGCCCGTTCATTAGATGAAATAGAACACAAAGGCTACTGTTATCTGATTTTGCTTTCAAATAGCCTGCTCTACAGAGACATGCATTGTAGTATAAACAAGTAATGACTATCTGTTATCTGCTTACACAGCTTTCACTTTGTGTAATTTTGATTTAACATCATCAATACTGAAAACAAGCCAGTGTTAAATTAGGCATGGTTTTGTTCAGTTTGGTATTTTGGTTTGTGTTTACTTTTCCCGTGTTTATGATTGTCTTCTGGAGTCACATGATATGTCTGTCTATCTCTGTGATCCCCCTTATCTTCTGCAAGGCTCTATTTATCCAATGCCAAGGGAGTCTCCACCTGTCTTCTTGAACCTTGTAAAGTATAATGCAAACACACTGTGGCGCAGCGTAAAGGGGTTTCATCTCTGACGCTGATGTCCGAGGTTCAATGCCCAAGAGGGGAGCAGTACAGTGTGTACGCCTGATGAGGGCGAAACACGTGTCGCGTACTCTTTGCATTATTTGACAGTAAACGATGGAACATTCCATGATGTGCTTCTCACAACTGAAGAGGGCACCGTGGCGGATGTTTGTCGAATGGCAAACCAACCATAAGCGTTACCTGGTAGGTAACCACCCACACAATTCAGGTCAGGACTCAGACTATGAATGCAATGAATGTAATTACTCCAGACCTACAGGCTGTCAAATAAACAAACCACACGCCGTGGCACAGCGTAAAGGGGCTTCGTCTCTGACGCTGACGTCCGAGGTTCAATCCCCGCAGAGGGGAGTGTGTACGCCTGATGAGCCCAAATGAGGGCGAAACATGTGTTGTGTAATCTTTGCATTATCTGACAGTAAACTATGTGCTATATATATATATATATATATATATATATATATATATATATACATATACATATGGTTGAAATAGTTTACTGTCAAATAATGCAAAGAGTACGCGACACGTGTTTCGCCCTAATTCTGGGCTCATCAGGCGTACACACTCTACTGCACTCCCTCTCGGGAATCGAACCTCGAATGTCAGCGCTAGAGGCGAAGCCCCTAACGTTGTGCCACGGCATGTGGTTCGTTTATTTGACAGCATGTAGATCATCGGCATTCGTAGTCTAAATCACAATCTGATTGTATGGGTGGTTACCTACCAGGTAACGCTTGTGGTTGGTCAGCAAGTCGGCTAACATCCGCCACGATGCCCTCAGTTGTGAGAAGCAGATACCCGAGAGGGAGTGCAGTAGTGTGTGTACGCCTGATGAGCCCAGAATTAGGACGAAACACGTGTCGCGTACTCTTTGCATTATTTGACAGTAAACTATTTCAACCATTCTATGATCTGCTTCTCACAACTGAGGGCATCGTTGCGGATGTTAGCCGACTTGCTGACCAACCACAAGCGTGAGAGAGAGCCGCGCACACACACAGGCAGCGCCAGAGAGAGACAGAGGCACACACACAGGCAGCACAAGAGAGAGATGCGCACACACACAGGCAGCGCGAGAGAGAGGGGGCTGGACTCATAAAGTAGGAAGGCAGTTAAAGAATGCACTGGACTTGATTTTGTTTTCACTTCTGTTTACAGCGATCGGTTCGTAGTGTGCATTGTTGCAATGTTACTTTTCTTGGTGGTTTATTAAATTACGGATTTTTTCAAATGTTCATTTATTTCCCTGTGCTTAAAACTCATTAAAAAAAAGTGTTTTTAGCCAGCGGTTGCTAGCGCTATAGCGCAAACTATTGCAGTGTTAGTTTTCTCTGTTGTTCAAGGTTTTCTCAGTGTTATTCAATGTTTTTACATTTAGTTTACTATTACGCTGTGCATTCTATGGTTTAATTAACTATATTTGTGCTTAAAAACTTAAAATATATATTTACATACAGTTCGTACAGTCTGGAACTGATTAATTGTATTTACATACAATCCTATGGGAGAAATTGCTTCGGTTCACGACCAAATCGGTTTACGACCACAGTTTTGGAACGAATTATGGTCGTGAACCAAGGTTCCACTGTATTCTTTTTGGTTATGATGCACGACCGCATCCACCATCGCAAACTGTTTTACACGCCATGGTCTTAGAGTTGGTGGGCGGGTCTCTGTGAATTTCTCTTGCGAGCGGGCACATGACCAGGTGGTGTGTATGCTTCGAGAACGAGGGTGGACGCGGCAGGACTATCTAAGAAGAGGCATGTTTGTCACGGATGTGAATCCCTGTATGCAGCGTGTAAAACAGTTTCCGAGATGTATCCCATGGTCTTAGAGTTGGTGGGCGGGTCTCTGTCAGTTGCTCTTGAAGACCGGGCACATGACCAGGCAGTGTGTATGCTTCGAGTGCGAGGGTGGACGCGACAGGACCATCTAAGAAAAATCATGTCGCGGATGTGAATCGCTGTATGCAGCGTGTAAAACAGCTTGTTTGCAACAGATGTGAATCGCTGTATGCGGCGTGTAGAACAGTTTGCGAGGGGTATCCCATGGTCTTACAGTTGGTGGGCGGGTCTCTGTTAGTTGCTCTTGCGAGCGGGCACATGACCAGGCAGTGTGTATGCTTCGATAGCGAGGGTGGACGCGATAGCACCATCTAAGAAGAATCCTATTTGTCGCGGATGAGAATCGCTGTATGCAGCGTGTAAAACAATTTGTCGCGGATGTGAATCGCTGTATGCAGCGTGTAAAACGCTGTATTGTATGTTGCCCTCTCCAGAGTTCCAACTTTTCATTCACCTACATTCGTATCCTCAAAACCAACCCATTTGGACAACTGTGTCTTTCAGGAAGTGTTCACCCATTAATACACAATTATGCGGCGTATGCTACGCTGCGGGTTGGCTAGTTCTTTTTATTTGTGTCCAAGTGTAGTGTCTCTTCAGGCAAAAGCAACTGTCATTGGATAGGTTTCCTTGTTAAAGACGCAAAAAAAGAAAAAGATTCCAGTGAGACAAGATAGCAGTGATTCCGTTAGTTAGAGTGAAGATTTTGTATTAATCATTTTTATATAATTATTTGTGGGTTGTGAAATGAATTATCTGAGTTTCCATTATTTCTAATGGGGAAATTCGCTTTGACATACAAGTGCTTTGGATTACAAGCACGTTTCTGGAACGAATTATGCTCGCAAACTGAGGTTCCACTGTGTGTGTGTGTGTATGTATGTATATATATATATATATATATATATATATATATATATATATATATATATAGTGGCAAGCGGCATTGGGGACCATGGGAACTGAGCATGGAAGCTCAACCCTATATGAGCGCGTGGTCACCGCCAGGGGGCGCCCCAATGCCTGGAGAGCCCTGGTCCTCAGCACTTCCACCACACCCCGAAGTGCTGGGGGGAAGATGATCAGGGACACCCGGTGTGCTTTTGGGTGCGCGGCCGGTACTTCCGCCATACTGGGGAGTGCCGGCGGAGGTTAATCGGGAGGCACCTGGAGCACATCCGGGTAATTATAAAAGGGGCTGCCTCCCTCCATTCATTGGCTTGAGTCGGGAGCGGAGAAGGACGGAGCTCAGGAGGAGAGGAAAGGAGGCGGCCTGAAGAGAAGAGAGAGGCATCATTTTGGTAGAGGCCTGGACTTTGGGGGAGTTTTGGGGTTGTGTGTGCACTGTAAATAATAGAGACTGTAAATAAACATGTGTTGGGTGATTCAAAACGATGTCTGCCAGTCTGTGTCCGGGCCATGCTCCACAATATATATATATATATATCTATATATATATCTATATATATATATATTTATATATCTACACACACACACCGTGTACATAATATACACTATATATATATATATATATATATATATATTAGGGGTGGGCGGTATGACCAAAATTCTATATCACGGTATTTTTCTAAATTATCCCGGTTTCACGGTATTCAACAGTATTTTTTTCCCATGCATGAGTGGATGTTAACCACATTTTCCACTGCAGTTACTGGTTAAGAATAACCTTTTCCACTGTCAAGTGCATTGTACATTGTACAAAAAAAAACATTTTACTGTGCACACAAGTATTAATACAGGTTTGCATGGCCCCATAAAGTGATAGTTTTCAAGGGGGTGGCACTAATGAAGAGAAGGAATCACATTGCATGACAGATGCAGTCAAAATATAGAACCTTTTTATTGAACAAATTTTGCAAAAACTTAAACTATAATTTTGACAACATATTTTCAACCATCCAAAGAGGCATTTAGACTTAGTAAAATATCCAGAAGTGCTTGTCAAAAGTTGTATTGCACTGAACATGTCTTAGAAAAGAAATAAATAGTACAGTGATCCCTCGCTATATCGCGCTTCGCCTTTCGCGGCTTCACTCCATCGCGGATTTTATATGTAAGCATATTTAAATATATATCGCGGATTTTTCGCTGCTTCGCGGGTTTCTGCGGACAATGGGTCTTTTAATTTCTGGCACATGCTTCCTCAGTTGGTTTGCCCAGTTGATTTCATACAAGGGACGCTATTGGCAGATGGCTGAGAAGCTACCCAACTTACTTTCTCTCTCTCTCTCTCTCTTGCGCTGACGTAGGGGGGTGTGAGCAGGGGGACTGTGTGCAGCTGCTTCCTGAAGGACATGCTGCACAGTGCTTCGCATACTTAAAAGCTCAAAGGGCACGTATTGATTTTTGACTTTGTTTTTCTGTGGCTCTCTCTCTGTCTCTTCCTGCTCCTGACGGAGGGGGTGTGAGCTGCCGCCTTCAACAGCTTTGTACCGGCGGTGCTTCGCATACTTAAAAGCCAAAAAGCCCTATTGATTTTTTTTTTGACTGCTTGCTTTGCACTCCTTTGAAAAGGAAGATATGTTTGCATTCTTTTAATTGTGAGACAGAACTGTCATCTCTGTCTTGTCATGGAGCACAGTTTAAACTTTTGAAAAAGAGACAAATGTTTGTTTGCAGTGTTTGAATAACGTTCCTGTCTCTCTACAACCTCCTGTGTTTCTGTGCAAATCTGTGACCCAAGCATGACATTCTAAAAATAACCATATAAACATATGGTTTCTACTTCGCGGATTTTCCTATTTCGCGGGTGGCTCTGGAACGCAACCCCCGCGATGGAGGAGGGATTACTGTAAATATTTTTTGTAAAACAACTACACTTTCTGTTAATGTTAACCATCTCTGTTCACTGACACATTAAAGTGACTTTTTAAACAACTTTACCATCATTAAACTGCATAATATTTAAACTAATAAATAATAACAATAAAATAAATAATAGTATTATTACTGATAGTTGCACTATTACTTCAAGGCTTCAAGCCCAGGAGGGTGCATGGGAGTTTGCCCAACCAGTCTACATGTGTTTTGTGGACTTGGAAAAGGCATTCGACCGTGTCCCTCGGGGAATCCTGTGGGGGGTACTCCGACAGTATGGGGTACCGGCCCCCTTGATAAGGGCTGTTCGGTCCCTGTACGATCGGTGCCAGAGCCTGGTCCGCATTGCCGGCAGTAAGTCGAACCCGTTTCCAGTGAGAGTTGGACTCCGCCAGGGCTGCCCTTTGTCACCGATTCTGTTCATAACTTTTATGGACAGAATTTCTAGGCGCAGCCAGGGCGTCCGGTTTGGTGGGCTCAGGATTGGGTCACTGCTTTTTGCAGATGATGTTGTCCTGTTTGCTTCATCAGGCCGTGATCTTCAGCTCTCTCTGGATCGGTTCGCAGCCGAGTGTGAAGCAGCTGGGATGAGAATCAGCACCTCCAAATCCGAGACCATGGTCCTCAGCCGGAAAAGGGTGGAGTGCCCTCTCAGGGTTGGTAGCGAGATCCTGCCCCAAGTGGAGGAGTTCAAGTATCTCGGGGTCTTGTTCACGAGTGAGGGAAGAATGGAGTGTGAGATCGACAGGCGGATCGGTGCGGCATCCGCAGTAATGCGGGCTCTGCATCGGTCTGTCGTGGTGAAAAAGGGGCTGAGCCGCAAGGCGAAGCTCTCAATTTACCAGTCGATCTATGTTCCTACCCTCACCTATGGTCATGAACTATGGGTAGTGACCGAAAGAACGAGATCGCGAATACAAGCGGCTGAAATGAGTTTCCTCCGCAGGGTGTCTGGGCTTTCCCTTAAAGATAGGGTGAGAAGCTCAGTCATCCGGGAGGGGCTCAGAGTAGAGCCGCTGCTCCTCCACATCGAGAGGAGTCAGATGAGGTGGCTCGGGCATCTGATCAGGATGCCTCCTGGACGCCTCCCTGGTGAGGTGTTCCGGGCACGTCTAACCGGGAGGAGGCCCCGGGGAAGACCCAGGACATGTTAGAGGGAGTATGTCTCTCGACTGGCCTGGGAACGCCTTGGGATTCTCCCGGAAGAGCTAGAAGAAGTGGCCGGGGAGAGGGAAGTCTGGGTATCTCTGCTCAAGCTGCTGCCCCCGCGACCCGACCTCGGATAAGCGGGAGACAATGGATGGATGGATGGATTCAAGCCCAGGTGCATTACACAGTATTCACCAAATTAAAATAAAATAAAATAAAATGTGCAATCTTGGTGATGACATCTTTACCAACTGAACCATCATTTAGGCAAACTGCATTAATATGGACCTTGCTTCAAGCTAAGCTATATGCATAAATAATAAAACTAAAACTTGCATTTATAATGCTATTTGTGGTATAGCCTACAGAATCGTATTAGGGCCACGGTGAAGAAAAAAAATACGGACACGGGGAAGAAAAAATCAAACTATATGTCGAGAATAAAGTCGACATTTCCACTTTATTCTCGCCGTTTATGTCGAGATTAAAGTCGACATTTCCACTTTATTCTCATAGTTTACTTTATAATTAAAGTAGAATGTCGTAAACTAAACTTCATCCTAAAATCATTGTTTAATTTACTAGATTTTCTCAAACCCCGTCATAAGTTAATGTAGCACATTAAATGCTTTGTGTTAAGTGTTCCCCGACCCAGTTGTTAATCACTACGCTTCTTAAACTGACTTCTCCTGCACTAAGAGGAGACAGCGATCACCGCACAGAATCCATTCACTTCATGATATTCCTGCTCTCTGAAAATTTAGAATGCTAAGATAAATACTTGATATCATTTTCATGATGAAATGCATTAAAGCAGGTATTAAACCAGCACGGTAGTGAGGCGGTAGTGCTGCTCCCTCGCAGTAAGGGGTCCCCAGGTGTATGTTCAGTTTAGAGAACTTTATGGAAGGTGTGACAAGGCTCCAAAGAACTGGATGTATGAATGGGTATCGCACAGGTTTAACTTAAATATTGTGTAAATGTTGGGTTTGTGATCTGGTGGTCGGAAACACTAACACAGAATTCAATGGATGTTCTTCTGAGCAGGCTTTCTTTATTCCATGTGTGCTGTCTCTATCTGACGTACCAAAACCCCAAGTCCTATCTTTCATTTTTCTTTCTCCACATAACCAATCACCACACGATAAACGTCTTTGTGAAATTAAAACTAGTTATAAACTTAGCCCACGGAGTGTTCAGAACTTTAAAAATATCTTCGTTATACATGTTTAATTATGCCGTCCATTCAGGGTTGCGCCCATCCCGGTAAGCATTGTGTGCGAGGCAGGAGCAAATCCTGAACGTGGCGCCACTACATCACAGGGTGAATACGAGCAATACATACACTAGCAGGGTTAATATACAGGTGCTGGTCATAAAATTAGAATATCATGACAAAGTTGATTTATTTCAGTAATTCCATTCAAAAAGTGAAACTTGTATACAGTAATCCCTCGCTACTTCGCGGTTCACTTTTTGCGGATTCACGACTTCGCGGGTTTTTAAATACAAGTGATTGCCCGCCTATCGCGGAAGTTATGTTCCAGACCCATCAGCAACAGGAGAAAATCCGCGATATAGAAAGACCATATAAATAAACATTTTTATAGTTTAAGCCTTAAAATACCCATCCCACATGCTTTAAACACATGTAAACTTATAAAACACACTTTGTTAACACATATGATATGTGGATGTCGGGCTAAGGATATAAGTAACATCTCACTATTATAAAACATTTTAACTTCACGCAAGACAAGACAGTGAGACAGGAAAATTGGTGATGTACAGGCTTTTAAATTATTGACACGCAGAGTGACAAGCAGCACAAAGCCAGCACAAAGTCCACTTCTCCTTAGCGTTCATTCAGCTCCCCACCCCCTTGACAATGTGAAGTGGCAGGAGCTACTGCGCCTCCGGGGAGGGGGGTTTGAGCGAACGTGCGTTCAGCCCTCACACCCCCACCTCACACCCCCCCACACACACACTCCTCCTCCTCCTTCCGAACGCGCAGAGCGACAAGCAGGCATTTTGGCAGAAGCAGCACAAAGTCCATTTCTGCTCTGCTCAGAGTTCATCTGCCCCCCTTCACAAAGCGAGTGCAGACACATTGACGTCTGATCGCTGCGTGCAGTGTTGGTCAGAAAAACACCAGAAAAACATGCAAATTCAAAGCAGGGAACAACCGGGAATAAAGTCAACATGTCGTCACATTATTAAACGGTACCTAAGTACATTACACAGTATTGAAAAAAATAAAACAAGTACAACTTGGCTTGCAGTATTATCCAGTAGTATAGAAACAGTATTCACACATTTGAACATAATGGTCCACATCCGACCTTTTTAAATCCAAAGTATCTCCAGACAACAGACGTGACTCCTTTTTCCAACAAATGTTCTTCTGTGTCATCATATTCAACTTTATCGTCTGCTACAGCTTCAGTTTCGGACTGTTCTCTGTCCATTTTCACCGCGCAATACCTCCACTACCGCATGTACTTCGTTGCACACCTGTTTAGCGGTGTGGCAGTGAATAAGAGCCCCCGCGCAACACCGGTGTAGCAGTGAAAAAGGTCCCCCTTAACAGTTTCCCATAGCGCCACGTTCTGAACATTGTTTTGGCAATTTAAACCGGTGTTGCGGTATAAGAAAAATCCGTATCATAACAAAAATAAAAAACGGTATTCGGTATGAACCGGTATACCGCCCAGCACTAGCGGACAGGCACATAGTGATGGAGAAGGTCACTGATGTAGTTTGGTGCAAGGTCACTTAAGGCTTTGTAAGTTATTAGTAGGCTTTTATATTTCGATTCTGTAAGACACAGGGTGCCAGTGAAGGCGGAGCAGGATGGGTGTGATGTGCTTGCTGCTGCTGGTTCGTGTAAGGACTCTTGTAGCCGAGCTTTGAGTAAGCTGGAGCAGTGATATAAGATTACAAGGGGCACCTGTCAGCAGCGAGTTACAATAATCGATGCGGGATGTGATAAAAGCATGGACAAGTTTCTCAGCATTAGAAAAGGAGAGGAAGGAGCAAACACAGGATATGTTACGGAGGTGAAAGTAAGAAAGTTTCTTAATGTGGTTTATGTGGGCGGAATAAGAAAGGGAGGAATCAAAAATGACACAAAGATTCTTTGCAGTAGAGGCAGGTCTGATGAGATCCCCGCCAAGATGGGGGATCAAGTTGCACTTTAGTCCCAGGAGGTCAGTTTTGCTTGCAATTTAAATTTAAATTAAATTAGACAATAAAAAGACCTTGAACATGAAATAATGGCCGAGTACAGAAAGGTGACCATCCTTCCATAAAAAGCTGCTGAAGCCAAAATACATTATCTTAATACTCCATATAGTAGTTACAGGATGAAACTGTTTCTTTTTAGCATGGATAAAACTAAAGTAAAGTTAGTCTTTATGTGAAAGTGATGAAACTTAAAGTCACATTTGTCCACTGATTTATTTTTAATCATAATGTAATTAAAATGGAGAAGTGATCCTTAAAGAACTGGATAATGTTTCCTCTCATTTGGATCCTTGATCTACAATTTATCAAACACAGCAGCGGCTGCATTTCCTGACATCTAAAAATATAATGTGAGAAGAGCTGCAACAATCTCGTTATAAGCTCTATATGCCTTATGTCACAAAAAACCTAAATTTTCTAAATGCACACGGAGGAAGACAAAGAAATTTACAGGCACTACCTTACATGCACTTATTCCACACTTAGAACAGAGCCCTGTCAGTTGCATTCACAAATTTAAGTGTGGTGGCCAGCCAGCGCCATTGTCCAGCCGGGACGCCTCTGAAGTAGAAGGATTGGGGGAGAGACTGTGCTCAGGGTTTTATCATCCAACACCCTCATCCCGCCCCCAGATCACTAGATGGTAGCCGCTATTGGGTGCTAATGCACCATGATTTTCCACAGGGTATGCTGGGAATGGGAGTTTGGTCCCAGGGGTAGTGCCAGGGGGTGCTGCAATGACTCCTGAGCCCTACATCATTCAGCTCCCACCTTACCTGGAAGTATTTCTGGACCAATCCTATGGGACACCAGAAGTACTCCTGGGGATTACATAAATGGAGCCTGCTGACACTGCTCCAAGAGCCAGCGTCGGGAGGAAGGCGACAAAGCTTGGTAGAGGAGGACTGGGGGCAGAAAGAGAGACAGAGAAAGAAAAAGAAGAAGAGTGCTGCATAGCTGTGCTTATTTACTGTGCATTGGTACTGTGCTGTGGTGAACAATTGAAAAGTGTTTCCTATGAAATAAAACCCTGTGTGCTGTGCAAAAACACTTGTGCCTGTGTCTGATTGTTGCTCCCTGCAGGCCACATAAGTTATACTAGTAAAGGATGTAACATTATGTAAGTGGAGGTATTTAAACCTAAAGTGAACAAAAAGTAGTGACACCACTGCATCCAATTTTGCTATGATGATCATATTGCCTCTCCAGAATCATGGAGCAGTCTTTGCCTCTATTCACCTTTTAACAGAGATTAGGTTAATAAAATCTTTATTGTCACTTGTACAGAGTACAGTGAAATTCTTACATGGATGTACTAATCAACATGCAACATGTCACCACTCTCTGGTGGCATAATTAAGGAAAATAGATGCCTTACCCCAAATCTTTTATCTTCCCTATCTTAATTAACTAGCTTTCCTTGAAACAGGTCTTCCTTGCTACACTGACATCAAAAAGAAATGGAGCAGATGTCAACAATGAATACAAACTGATTATGTGCCTTCTTCTCATCTTTAGAATATTTTGGAATATGTTATATACGTATACAGTATAATCATTTATTACTGTTTCTTAAGTCTCACAGAGTCAGCTGATGTGTGTACAGTGGAATCTCGGTTCACGAACGTCTCGGTACAAATACAGCTCGGTTTACGACCAAAATGTTCGCCAAACTTTTGCCTCGGTTCATGACCACACACTCGGTATACGAACAAGCCAGTTTCCCTCTTGGTTTGTGCGCGCCGATGATTTCCGCACCTGTTGCATTGTTCTCGGTCAGACGTGTGTGCTTTCGCTGTGAAGTCTTTGTGCTCTATTTCATTTCCCTTTAGGTTCGTACGCGCCTATTACTGTATTTAAGCACGTATTCAGCCTCTCCCTGTTCATTGTTCTCAGTCAAACGTGCGTGCTTTACCTGTGAACTCTTTGTGCTCTACGGTTTTTAGTGTGTTTTTGCAGTTAACCATGGCTTCTAAGCAAGTGAAGAGTGGTGAGAAGAAAGTGTTGCAATGTTACTTTTCTCTTTTTTTCAAATGTTTATTTTTTTCCATGTGCTTAAAACTCATTTAAAAAGAGTGTTTACAGTGATCGGGTTGTAATGCTATTAGCGTGAACTCCTGCAATGTTACTGTCTTGGTTGTCTTTTAAATAAATTTCGGATTTGTTCAAATGTTACTTTTTCCCCCCTGTGCTTAAAACTCATTTAAAAACAGTGTTTACAGCGATTGGGTTGTAATGCTATTAGCATGAACTCCTGTAATGTTACTTTTTTGGATGGCTTTTAAATAAAGTTCGGATTTATTCAAATGTTCCTTTTTTCCCCCCTGTCCTTAAAACTCATTTAACTCTTTTAGGGCTAATTTTTTTTTTGTTTCTTTTCTCCCAGGGCTGAATATTTTTCCAAAAACTAACATTTTTTAAAAAAGAACACAAAGCAATTGTTTAACATATCAAATCAACAAAAAATATTTACTTTTGACAAATGTTACTGTCTTGCATGTTGTATGAGCCTGCATACTCTATGATTTCACATACTGTACATATCACATACATTTTACACAGCAAAGTCTGATCTCGCTCAAAGCAGCCAATTTCAGTCATTGCCACATTGCACTCCTTACAATATGTGTTGCTTTGGTGCCTATTTTTCAATTGTCTGTTGCTGCACTTTCTAACATATATTGTTAGTGTGTACTGTAGAGAGACAAGTCACCCATTTGCCATCATGCCATGCCACTGCCACCAAGTTTTCTGCCTGCATGAAAACCGTATTGTCACCTCTTTTCATCTTCTGAAACTTTATGAACTTTATGTATGGCATTATAGCCTGGCTCACCCCATGGAATTTGCTTCTATTTATTACAGAAGTGAATAAAACTTTGCAGTAGCACCTACCTAAGCCACCAGGGGACAAAACACGTTTGGACCAATGCTCCCTGAAGATATATCACCAGTTCTGTCCCATCTCTATTTGTAATGCCACAGCGCGCTTCATCTCGTCTTTCATTCTGGGTTTCCACTTTGAAAAACGAGAATGCGATGCAAACGCAGCCCGCGATTCAAAAAAAATCTCTGCCTACCTGTTTGTCTCGTCTGACAGTAGCTGAAAAGCAGCATCAGGAGAGAGCAGCCTGAAGTACAGCAGCTGGTGATCTGTCGTGTCCAACAGCAAGCCATGCCGTCTTGTAAACTACGGTAGCCAGATCGGCTCTCAACGGATCAATGTCTGTGTATTTATCCCATGCGAACCTTGCCGTAGATGCATCGGCTGCGCGAAGGCACGCAACTGGCAGCAGATCCGCTGGCGCGGCATCGGCTGGTGTCTGTTTAGCTGATGCCTGCTTCTAACTCTCTTGCTCGATCTCCTGATCACTTCCAATAAAGTCCGATTCTGAAAAATCAAGAGTCCGACTCCGCGATAATGCGCAAAACATCGTCTGCCGAGTGTTTTCTTTTCTGAACTTGCTTCGCTGCCTTTTCACATGTCGGTGCCATCTTGCCTGTTTACATTTCGCAACTCACGCACACGCAATGTTTATTTGCCGAGTCAACGAGTCTAGCATTCCTCCAAGCACAGAGGGAATGCCTGTGACGTGACAGTGAGATTTGTCGCCATTAACAGCTGATTGTCGCCCCCTATCCCTGGATGTCGACTTTTGTCAACATTAGCCTTCAACCCCTCCTGTCGACAAAAGTCGACATCCGCCCTAAAAGAGTTAAAAAGAGTGTTTACAGCGATCAGGTTGTAATGCTATTAGCGTGAACTCCTGTAATGTTACTTTCTTGGTTGGCTTTTAAATAAAGTTTGGATTTGTTCAAATGTTCCTTTTTTCCTCCTGTGCTTGAAACTCATTTAAAAAGAGTGTTTACAGCGATCGGGTTGTAATGCTATTAGCGTGAACTCCTGCAATGTTACTGTCTTGGTTGGCTTTTTAATAAAGTACGGATTTGTTCAAATGTTCCTTTTTTCCCCCTGTGCTTAAAACTCATTTAAAAAGAGTGTTTACAGCGATCGTGTTGTAATGCCATTAGCGTGAACTCCTGCAATGTTACTGTGTTGGTTGGCTTTTAAATAAAGTTCGGATTTGTTCAAATGTTCCTTTTTTTCCCCATGTGCTTAAAACTCATTTAAAAAAAAAGTGTTTATACAGCGATCGGATTGCAAAGCAATAGCACGAACTGCTGCAATGTTACAGAGAGAGAGAGAGAGGGCTCCCGTGCTGCTGGGGGGGGGGGCCTCGCGTGCTGCTGAGAGAGAGATAGCCTGCGTGTGCATCTGAGCAGGGAGCCTGGGTGTTTGTGTCAGGGTTATTCAATGTTTTTACATTAGTTTACTATTACACTGTGCATTCTATGGTGTAATTAACTATATTTGTGCTTAAAAATCTTATAAAAAATATATTTACATACAGTTCGTATGGTCTGGAACGGATTAATTGTATTTACATACAATCCTATGGGGGAAATTGCTTCGGTTCACGACCAAATCGGTTTACGACCAGGAGGTTTGGAACGAATTATGGTTGTGAACCGAGGTTCCAATGTACTCTGTTATTCAGTTACGATGATAATGTTGGAGTCGATGTAAGGTTGAAAGAACTGTCAGCAGTGTGTGTAAAAATATGAATTGCAAAATATGCATTCAAAGTAATGGTGTGTCACACTGGTTTGAAAGGGGGTGTAATGGACAGCCATTAAGAGAGTTGATAACGAAAAGCTACAGAAGATGCCAATTATGATAGTCAAAACACTGGAGTCAGTAAATTTGCATAACAATACTGCCACCAATCCAGCAAAACAATGGATGTGGTTGTGCAGCACCCTCCATTCTCACTGCACATATAAACAAATAACTGAAGTAAATTCAGTTCTACTTGGAAATGCCAGCATGTCATGCCAGAATATAGCTGCACTGTTTTAACACATAGCATATACAGTACTATGCTTATCTAAACTCTGTTTGATACTGTTATTTCATATAGTGATACAATAGTCAAAATGGCAGAAAGATATCACAGACAAAAGCAATTCTCAAATACATGGGGTCATGTAGCTGCAGTGGTCTGCGTGTGTGTGTGTGCCTGTCTTCATAATGTACAAATTATAATCATTAAACTTCAGTTACTTTGTATTACTGAAATCCTGAAGTGATAACAGCAATTTTAGCTTTCTATTTTCTATCATTGTCAAGTCTTTTGTTCAGTATCTTTTGTTCTTTGCTTGCAACCCCAGCCGTTTGAAGTACATGGACTGGAGGAGGTTGGGGGAGGGTTTTTAGGAAAAGTCCCTGTGGATCAGGTCTTTTCAGTAGTGGATTTCACCAGTTCACTGCAACCTTTTTAACAAACTGTCCCCAGACCTGTATTCTCATTTGAGAATCAAGTCTGGTCCCACTAGTCTACTGTTTCTTAACTCTTTCAGGGCGGATGTCAACTTTTGTCAAGCTGAGGGGCTGAGGATGGTAATCAACTCTAAATGGTGACCAACCCACTATTGTGTTTTAGTTCAGCTCTCTTTGCTAGAAGGAAAATTAGCTTCACTGATTTGATTGACATTCCCTGCACTCATGTGAATAGCAAAGAGCAAACAGCAGCAAAAATGGCATCAACATCTGGCAAGAGGTCGAAGCAAATGGACAAAGCAAAATACTCCATGGATGACATTTTGAATATTATCATTGAACTGGACTCTGACTTGTCACTCTCCGATTTTGATGCAAGTAATCAAAAAAGAACTTGAGGTACCAGCATCAGCTGATCGGTCCCCAGATGATCGTGGTGCTGAACACTTTCATGTAGGTGACACACCTACAGCAACATTTGCCTAGGAGGACTGCCACTTAAAATGACAAGAAGTACAAACCAGATTACACTGCACTGCGACCGCCACTTCCACCCCCGTCCCATGAAAACAGCCTGGCAGCAAGCCTGCTGCACAATCCAGCCAGCTGTTCTGCTGTCCATGAGTGGCTATAGCTGCAAGAGACTGCGAACTGCCGGCCACAGCATGCAGTAACTGACACTTTGTGTTGATTTATGTGTGAAACAATATTGCTTTGCGTGCTTTTCAGAAGACTTTGTTTTTAGGAAAAAGTATTCAGCCCTCGAAGAGTTAAACTGTACAGTTCCTGATCAAACTAGTTTGCAACTATGGTAATGCTATAATTGCAGCATGATATATTCCAGATTACAGTAACAATGTTATCATAAATATAATTACAATTTAAAATGGCATTTCAGTCAGTCAGGTACTATTTAAATATAAGCTGTGTATGTTTTCAGTATTTTCATCATGTTTCTGTTGCAGAGAAGGACACTTGTCCTAAAAACCCGACTATCACCATAAATTTAGCATTTATTAATACAGCTACACCATGAGTGTCAAACTTGAGGCCTGCATGTCAGATCCTACCTGTTTGCCGGCCCACATCATCCATACTCAAAACATGTTACGTATGACCTGCAATGTAGATTGTTTAGCCGGATTACATTTGTACTACCCATTAAAATGCCTCTTCAGTATTCAGTAGTGTGTATCTGCACATCACAGTGCACCGCAGCTCCTAACCTCCTGTTTGAATGGAAATTGACTGCTCATAATGTTAAAAAAACACAAAAAAATGTAAGAGCTGCATCTGTCACTGGTAGTAGTGAGGACACAAAAACACAAGACCGAACATTATCACTACTAAGTAAAACTCACTGGCGAAAGGTTACAGTAAAACAGTCAAAAACTGCTTATGTTCCACTATAACTCACCAACATTTAACAAGTTCAACAATTCTAGTGATTTGCTGTTTGATTAAGTGATTCACTCTATCCTTACTGTGTTGGTTGGCTTTTAAATAAAGTTCGGATTTGTTCAAATGTTCCTTTTTTATCCCCCTGTGCTTATAACTCATTTAAAAAAAAAGTGTTTATACAGCGATCGGATTGTAAGACTATAGCGCGAACTGCTGCAATGTTACAGAGAGAGAGAGGGCTTGCGTGCTGCTGAGATAGGTGCTCGCGTGCTGCTGAGAGAGACAGAGCCTGCGCATGCAGCTGAGCAGGGAGCCTGGGTGTTTGTGTCAGTGTTATTCAATGTTTTTACATCAGATCAGTTGTCAGATTTATGTGGCATACATCACAATTTAAATCTAAAACATGGGTTCACTTTGGGTGTCACAAAATAATTGGAAAACTTGAGATGATCATGGCCACATTCAGCATTTGCCACAGTAAAGTCAAGTATGGTTGTTATACCAGTGATGTTCGCAAGCATCTCTCTCAACAGCACCCAAAGATAAACTTGACACCAAGCCTGGCAAATAAGCTACAAACTTTGAACAAACCTTCCTCAGCAGTTGTAGCAAGGCAAAATTGATAACAAAGTCTATTGCATATTTTGCTTGCATAGAACTTTGTCAAACACTGTAGGAGAGAATGGAGGATTCTGCAACACGACTCATACTCATAACTTGAGGTACATTATTTCATTACAATGTTTTCTTCTCCAGTACAGTGTTTGCCGAAATGTACAATGAGACTTAACACACTAACACACTTAATCTGTAAAGTAGAAAGACTTTCCCTGACATGGGATTCATGGACTTCGATAGCTGCACAGTGTTATGCCACATTAACATCAAATCACATCAGTGAAGAATAGTGCTTATCCACTCATGTACTACCAACCTTAGTTGTGCATGAAATTAATTCCAGGGCTAATATGAGTAAACTGCATGCAACTGTTCGACTGACAACCATCTCCCCGCCATTTTGGAATGCAGGGCAGGTGCTGCCATTTATCGGCAACAAAAACAATTTTAAGTAAAATCTCTATGTGCAGGGCAGGTGCTGTGAATTCTCTATGTAATAAACTTAATAAGTTATATAGCGTAATGAAAATTGCATAATTAGATCTGGACCACCCTATACTTTATAATGTCATTGAGGAATTGGGAATTGAAGAAACTGAGCCAGTGTTATTCACCGATAACATTGCAAATATTCTTGTTGCAGCTCAGGTGAATGACTTTCCTCATGTTAAATGTAGAAACTAGGCGGCTCAGGACATACTGACTGTTGCTCAGCAACTCAGAAGAATATGCTTTTGCAGCAAAAGCAGAAATTGTTGGATCTTACGCAGTACAAGCTTATTATCAATGTGCCAAGGCAGTGGAACAGCGTGCTCAATATGGCTGAAAGTTTCTCTGAGCATTAACAAGCAATCACTGCTATACCACTGTCCACAACGGTGATGGAGAACAAGAAGGAGATCATGACTTTTACAAAGTCAGATATAACAAATGCCCAAGAATTTGTCTACACAAAGAAGTCAGCAAAAGTGGCCATTTGTGTAATGCCAGATGACAATAACCCAACACTCTCAGTCATTGTCCTACTTTACACACTGTTTCTGCAAGACACACATGGGAGTCTGATAGATACCAACTTTGTTCCAGATATAAACTAAGCTCTTCACAAGATTTTCCAGAAACATTATGCAAGTGACTAGGTAGGACTTGGCCAAACTTTATGTAGCATCAGGCATTGATGCAAGATTAAAAGCAGTACCAATCCTGTTAAAGAAAAAGTGGAGCAGCAGCAGGTACCTTAGAGAAACTGAAACTCATAAATGTCTGTCAGGTTATTATAAGCTTAAAATATGGCTTAAAATTCATTTCTCTCCAGAATCTCACAAAGTATACTAGTCCTTCTCTCACTATGTGTATTTGTGTGTATACTCGAAATTATGAGCTGTATACTTTTCATTTTATGGCTATGGTTTTTGTTTGTTAGCCATTCTGGAGGCAGATGTGTGGTCAGAGTTGGAGAATTCAAGGAAAGGAAAACACGTACCCACCAATGCATAGGAAGAGAAACAGCCCCACCTGCCAAGAAAAGAGTGTTTTGTGCCCTACAATGATTTAATCAGCAGCACTTTGAACATGTCAGTGAAACACAAACGAAGTTTCCTACTGAAAAGGCAGAGGAGGAGATGAAAAGGTATAAAAAAGCTATTCCTCTGTCTCTTTCTGGAATCCCTTTGGAGTGGTGGAACCAGCACAGCTGACCTTCCTAGAAAAACTAGCCAAACAGTATTTGTGTATAACAGTGACAGGCACGTCTGCTGAACATGTGTTCTCCACCGCTGTAGACCTATAACTGCCCAATGAAGCACCCTGATCCCAGAGCATGTCAACCAGCTCTTATTTTTACAAAAGAATCTGTGCAATTATGCAGCAGTAGCTTCATATGGAGCTGTTTGTTTACAACACATATTGTAGCACTTTTGTTGTCATAATTTTTACAGAAGGTTTTAAATTTCTCTGCCTGTTATTTATTAACCAGTTGTTATTTAAAATATTTTAGTGGATTTCCTTTTCTTTTGTTACATTTCACTGTGGATTTCTTTTCATTTGTTCACATGTAGTGTATTAGTTAGTGTATGCTGTTCCTTATTCATCCATTCATTTTCTAACCCGCTGAATCCGAACACAGGGTCACGGGGTCTGCTGGAGCCAATCCCAGCCAACAAAGGGCACAAGGCAGGAAACAATCCTGGGCAGGGTGCCAACCTACCGCAGGCTGTTCCTTATTAGGCTTGGGTAAAAATATCGATTTTCTGGTAAATTGTTATTTTTCATTTAAACAATTTGATATCGATTCTTAAAGTCTCAAGATCAATCTCATGAATCTTTATCCTGCTCAATTATGATATGCAAATTTTTGCTTATTTTCGTTTTTAGCGTCTGATCCAGTAGATGGCACTAATACACTTGTTAAGACTTCCTACAGAAAAAGCAATTAAATTTCTCACATAAAAAAGACATAGTAATTGGTAAATTGGCTGATCACAAAATCAGATATTTTTAGCCCTTGCTTTTCTAAGCTTTACAGTAGTTTAGATGCAATGCTCCTTTATGCAAGGTATTACAGTAGTTGAGCCAGCTCAGCTTTTTTATTTTTGCAGCAAACATCCTGCAGTGTAAACAAAGAGCAATCAAGTCTTATTTTATCAGAGACCTTAAACTTTACATTAGAAAAAGTGGAGTAATAAACTGATAAAACAGAAATGGCAAGAAAAACTACTTCAATCAATTCAGACCTATTTATTGTGTCCTTTAAATTAAAACAGACACCGTTTCAGTTTGGACAGTGAGACTGTTATAAGTGCAGCAGCTTACATTTTTAATCAGAAAAAGAAAAGATAAAAAAGAATTTAGAATTGCAGCTTAGTAAACAATAGGCATGTCTCCTCAACAACAAAATGTATCTTTTACTTATAAACCCGTTAAGCATGTTAGTTTAGTGTATTCTTGATAAACAACTTATGAACATGTGATACATTTGTGGCTTTTTCAAAGATTTGTACTGTGTTTATTACTTATTTCTGTGTGTCATACAGCATATGTTTTGGTAAGAAACAAGTACTACATAATTAAAATGGTAATCCATATTTTATAATTACACCTCCAAAATTACAAAATGTCTAGCTGATTCACTAAAGAAGAAAACACACCTTTATAAATATAGTAAATGCATATTTTAACAGCAAAAACACTGGCGCACAATAAATGATTAACAATTATTAAAACGTTCAAGTACATGTATATTTACCTTCAAGCTATGTTTAATTGCCAATATTAATTAGTTGATTGTGTTAGAGAAATGGTGAAAACTACTTTTTCCTTAATTAAGCGTTGTTTCAGATAGGTACATTACAGAAAAAATAAACAATATATCCATCCATCCATCCATTGTCTCCCGCTTATCCCGAGGTCGGGTCGCGGGGGCAGCAGCTTGAGCAGAGATGCCCAGACTTCCCTCTCCCTGGCCACTTCTTCTAGCTCCTCCGGGAGAATCCCAAGGCGTTCCCAGGCCAGTCGAGAGACATAGTCCCTCCAACGTGTCCTGGGTCTTCCCTGGGGCCTCCTCCCGGTTGGACGTGCCCGGAACACCTCACCAGGGAGGCGTCCAGGAGGCATCCTGATCAGATGCCCGAGCCACCTCATCTGACTCCTCTCGATGCGGAGGAGCAGCGGCTCTACTCTGAGCCCCTCCCGGATGACTGAGCTTCTCACCCTATCTTTAAGGGAAAGCCCAGACACCCTGCAGAGGAAACTCATTTCAGCCGCTTGTATTCGCGATCTCGTTCTTTCGGTCACTACCCATAGTTCATGACCATAGGTGAGGGTAGGAACATAGATCGACTGGTAAATTGAGAGCTTCGCCTTGCGGCTCAGCTCCTTTTTCACCACGACAGACCGATGCAGCGCCCGCATTACTGCGGATGCCGCACCGATCCGCCTGTCGATCTCACGCTCCATTCTTCCCTCACTTGTGAACAAGATCCCGAGATACTTGAACTCCTCCACTTGAGGCAGGATCTCGCTACCAACCCTGAGAGGGCACTCCACCCTTTTCCGGCTGAGGACCATGGTCTCGGATTTGGAGGTGCTGATTCTCATCCCAGCCGCTTCACACTCGGCTGCGAACCGATCCAGAGAGAGCTGAAGATCACGGCCTGATGAAGCAAACAGGACAACATCATCTGCAAAAAGCAGTGACCCAATCCTGAGCCCAAATATAATAATAATATAATAGTATAATTGTTTGTAATTATAAAAAGGATTTCCTTTTCTTTTATGCTTTTATTTATATAAGTAATATGGATACATATTTTTGTACATATTTTATTAGTTGAAGGATGTATTTTAAGGAAAATTTATTTATTTTAGTATTTTATGGTCACTGAACAATAAGCCCATAGAATTTCATTTTGTTAATAAAAAATAAAGTTAACACATGTGGTCTATAGTTTAATTATAAAAATATCAAAGGTAACACTTCTATGCTTCTATGTGGCTGATGCAGGAGTTTAGTGTGAAATATTTTTTAAAGGGATAAAGAAAAAATTTTTTTTTTGAAGATTTGGCCGATCATGTAACATGAAATCACTGATCAGTATCAACCTTAAAAAAACCTAATCGGAGCATCCCTAGTAGATATCATAACATGTTTTATCAAAACATTTGTGAACAACTGTCTGTTTATGGAAACAATCTGCATTCTAATAAGAAACCGGCTGACATCAGGAAATTACTGAAACTCACAGCAATGCATTTTGAAACAGTGATATGGAAATGTATAAGAAATGCAGATACAAACCCAGGAAAGCAATCAAAGAGGCTAAACATCAGTATAGGAGTACTTGCACTGCCACTGCTACAAATTTATATAAATAATGAAAATCTATAATTGTTTCCCACGTTGCACTTAAATTCTTATGAAATTCATGCTGTGAAAACTTGTCATGCCCATACAGCCATCTGCTGTTCTAAAATCACACTGATGTCATGTCCTAAACCTGCACTGACATCAAGGTGCTGCAGGTCGGCAAACAGACGCTTCTGAGCTTCTAGGCAGATTACCACTGTACTCAGCAAAACAGATGGCCTTCAAAGTAACCACTAAAAAACAGTTTAGTGAAGTTTGTGCTGATGTACCTGTTCCATGTTTTGATTTTTCAAAGACATATAATTAATCGTTTAGTGCCAAGGTTGTTGTAGCTCTAAATCAAACACAAGTCTCTTAAATAATATAAGGACATGGAAAAGACAAACCAGCATTCAGAGGTATCATATACACAGAAAGGTAGTTTTACTTAACCCTTTAAAATGACCCAAATTTTGGCATTTTTTTGCTACTTTGATTTAAATGACCACAAATTCAACATACATAATGCATGTCAAGATGGGTAGGAACAATTGGTAAAAAAGTTGGAAATGACAGCAACCAAATTACACCTCAAGAATTAGTAATGTCTAGCAAGCACACTGTAAAAAACAAAGAAGCACCTGTATAGATATAGTAAAGGTATATTTTAAAAGCAAAAAAGCTGTTGTGCAATTAATGATTAAAAATAATTCAAAACTTTAACTACATGTAGGGCGGCACGGTGGCGCAGTGGGTAGCGCTGCTGCCTCGCAGTTGGGAGACCTGGGTTCGCCTCCCGGGTCCTCCCTGCATGGAGTTTGCATGTTCTCCCCGTGTCTGCGTGGGTTTCCTCCCACAGTCCAAAGACATGCAGGTTAGGTGGATTGGCGATTCTAAATTGGCCCTAGTGTGTGGGTGTGTTTGTGTGTGTCCTGCGGTGGGTTGGCACCCTGCCCAGGATTGGTTCCCTGCCTTGTGCCCTGTGTTGGCTGGGATTGACTCCAGCAGACCCCCGTGACCCTGTGTTCGGATTCAGCGGGTTGGATAATGGATGGATGGATGGAACTACATGTATATTTACATTTAAACACTATTTAACTGCCAAATTCAATTAACTGAATCAATGTGTGAGAATAAATATATATATATATATATATATATATATATATATATATATATATATATATATATATATATATATATTGTTAGACAAATAATGGTGAAAACTATTTTTTTTGATTAAGCTTTGTTTGAGATAAGTACATTGCATAAGTGATTAAACAAAATGACTGCAGGAGCTTAGTGTAAAAAGTTTTTTCTGAAATCTGAATTAGTATCGGAATCAGACAATTCAGTACCATGAAATCAGTGATCATTATCTGCCCAAAAAAACCTGATTGGAGCATCTCTTGCTCCAATGACACCTTTAAAACTGTTAGAGATGTATTTATTCTACATGGAGCAAATTTGAAACAAGAAAGAAAAAACACACTGTGATATATTACTACAGTGTCCACACTATGCAAGAAACAAGTATAGGTTTCATTAATATAACTGTCTAAAAAATAAAAAAATTCCAAACCTGCACTTTAACAAAGAATGTCTTTTGAACAGAGACAAAGATGAACATTCAGCTGCATTTATCTCTGTTACTCAGTTTAAAGTGCTTTGTGTCAAATAAAATTAGGGTTTCAGATTTGATTTCTAAAACAGGGAAACATCAGCAACAAAATACTTTTTGTAGGTGATAATTTGAAGTTTAAAAGCATTTCCCATGAAACAAAAAAGTGTGTCAATGAGCTATAAAATACAACAGAATGGCTAGGTTTGGTATAGTCCCAAATACACGCAAGTGTTTTTTGGAAATTTTATACTGGAGAACCAAAGATTCTGCTTCGCAACAAAACTACAGCTCAAAATGCACAGGTTTCAAAGGCTGCTCTTGCAAGCCATTTATTCAAAGATATGCCACACCCAACTTACTTTCCAGGTCTGGCTTGCTTGACACTCTTTGTCAGTGATGAAGACATCAAGTCAGCTACAGAAAAGTGGTTGCAAAAGCATGACAAAAAGTTTTGAGTGACACAGAAAACCTTTATACACATTTCTAACAAGCACATTAGTGTTTAGCTACATTATACTAAAAAAGTATAACCTGATTGGTTTTACAAGTGTTATTCTTAGCAGGCCAGGCTCACACTGTTTTGAACACACATTTTAATTCTGCCCACATTTTTTCCCTTTATGACTGCAAAGTTCTGTTATTCTTGACTAATTCTCTGACAGGCAATGCTAACATACTGAATTTATGTTGTAAATCTGAAACACTATTAGATATAAAATTAAATGGTGAAAATCTTAAATCTGGGAATTAATCTGTTGTTTCACCCCAAATAGCCCCCCACTGTTGCTCAGCTAAGCTACCTAAAGCAAAATCAACTTTCAGTAAACATAAAGGTCCTTTGCCTTCATGAACTTTCCACCAACCGACTGCAGACTCTTTCTCTCCTTCCACTTTCTTCTTCTCTTCCTCCATCCCCACCCTCCCCATACCCTCAACTCATTGTGATCCTGCATTTGCCTAACCAATTGTTCCTTCAATGGCCCTGAGAATTTCCAGCCCACTCATAACAATATTTTTAGTATCAGAAATATTACATTTACATAATATTACATAGAATATTTTAGAGAAATAAGCAAACTTAAATCTGGGACAAAGAACACTTCAGAATACCCTTCAGGAAAAATAAATTATAGTGGAATAAAACTTAATTATAATAGAATAAGTAATTCATAAACTACATAGCGGATCAATGCTATTTAGCATGATATTTTACAATGATTAGGCTTGAACTAGTGTGTTTGTGTTTATTCATTAAACAAACTTGGAAAGCTTTCTTTGTGAACTCACACTGTATGAAAATGCTGCACTTGTTAACCTATTGAAAATGCATTAATTTTACTGTAAATACCATTTAATATCTGTTGGGTTCTTAGCCCCTGAAAGACATGGGGATAAGCAAGGGATAAATCATTTGATTTGTTGCCTCCTGCTGGTGACACAGATGCTGCACCATTACAGAATTAACGTTATTCTCAAACGTCTGTGTGTAAGCAGCACCACATATTTTGTAAGCATCTAACTCCATAAACCCTTCTATAGAGAATCTGCAACTTTCTGTGCCTGTGCTTGACATGCCTTTTTTTTCTTTAAAAGACACCGAGCTTACTTTTCAATAAAGGCAGTGTAAAGTACTGTCAGTCACATTTCATGCAGTAAGATTACTGAATTTTGCACAATGCTGGTTTCAGACTATAATTAAAAATTTGGCAGTTTGTTACAAACTAGTGTGCAATGAAAGAATACTGAAATTAAATCAATTATTCAATTCAGGTTATTCTTACTTCCACTTAAAAGAACATGTTAAACAATAATTGCAAATGTATAACAGTTAGCAAAATGCAACACAAGTGCAAAGCACAATGATGAAAAATAAACAAACACTATACAATTTACTAAAACACAAAATATTTCTTTCAAGTCTAGCATTCACTTTAAAAGACATTATCTGGATTGTCTCATTACTTGTATCCTCTTGGCATACTATAAACAAAATACAAGTTGCTCTTTACAATGTGATGAAGGATGCTTAATGGTACCCACTTACTTGTAGCCTTCCCTTCCAGAGAACTAAGCAGTGCCCCTTACTACTTTCTTCCTTTTGTCTATTATAAAAATCCAGCTGGTTCTGAAAATCCATAGATTGTTCAAAATTTAAATTCTCTTTTCATATACTTTTAACTTAATTATCTTTATGTAAAGCATCTTTCAAACCCTAACCTACCACCCGACCATTAGTACACAATCTGTTTCTGCGTGATACACCTCTGTACTGAAATCAATATGTGAAAATATTCCTTACTACTGAAAACATCCTGATTATGAGTCTACTCACTTTCAGCTTGTACTAAGACTTTAACTTAGCCCTTTAAATTATACAAAATAGGAATATTATCATCCATCTGAGCCAAGCAGCCTTACATTGCACATACTCTCGACACCGCCTTCCAGTGTTTACATTCTGGTGTAATATCTGTCAATTTTTGTCCTCATTTCTATACTCCATTGCAGCTGCAATATTTCACCTACTGACAAAGACATCTTTTGCCACATCCATACCAGAAAACTTTTTTCTTATAGTGTAGCAGTAGAGGCGTGTGTCCACCTCTTGAACCCTCAGGTACCACTCCAAACACCAGGTAATAGTACATTCTTCTTTATTTTCTTATAACACAGTGCACCCGACAGCGACTCCTAGTGGTCCCCAAGGTATCCAGCAGGGCTGTGTATAAAAACTACATAGTCCATGAGACCCTGCTGGAATTCGGGGCACGTCCATGCTGTTGGGAGAGCTCCTCCTGGCGGCCTGGGGGTGAGGGCCGGAATAGGAAGCCGGCAATCCACCACAATAGATATAATCACTTTTAAGCTTCTCTTGACTTCAAGGCTCAAATCCCCACAGAAATTTACACTTTCTGTAACATCATTCATTTGAAGTCTTCAGCTGAAAGGACTAAAAGGTAACTATTTTACTACTAGAAAACAGCTGGTAAAAGGCCTCATTAGTTATTATTTCTTTACCTTATGTGAGGTTAATATTTCCAGTAAATACTTGAAATAATTGGTTGGGGGGGGGGGAGGGGGTCTTACCCTAATCTTATTTATTTTCTCCATTGAATTCTGGATGATGTGCACTTGCAACCACTTAGAATTATTTTATAACTGGTGACAGATAAGAAGATACATATCCAAGTACAGTGATTCCTCGCTATATCGCGCTTCGCCTTTCGCGGCTTCACTCCATCGCGGATTTTATATGTAAGCATATTTAAATATATATCGCGGATTTTTCGCTGCTTCGCGGGTTTCTGCGGACAATGGGTCTTTTAATTTCTGGTATATGCTTCCTCAGTTGGTTTGCCCAGTTGATTTCATACAAGGCACGCTATTGGCAGATGGCTGAGAAGCTACCCAACTTACTTTCTCTCTCTCTCTCTCTCTTGCGCTGACGTAGGGGGGTGTGAGCAGGGGGACTGTTCGCACACCTAGACGATAGGGACGTTGCTACCTTCTGTGTGCAGCTGCTTCCTGAAGGACATGCTGCACGGTGCTTCGCATACTTAAAAGCTCAAAGGGCACGTATTGATTTTTGACTTTGTTTTTCATTGGCTCTCTCTCTCTTCCTGCTCCTGACGGAGGGGGTGTGAGCTGCCGCCTTCAACAGCTTTCTACCGGCGGTGCTTCGCATACTTAAAAGCCAAACAGTCCTATTGATTTTTTTTTTGACTGCTTGCTTTGTTCTCTCTCTCTCTCCTGACGCGCACTCCTTTGAAAAGGAAGATATGTTTGCATTCTTTTAATTGTGAGACTGAACTGTCATCTCTGTCTTGTCATGGAGCATAGTTTAAACTTTTGAAAAAGAGACAAATGTTTGTTTGCAGTGTTTGAATAACGTTCCTGTCTCTCTACAACCTCCTGTGTTTCTGCGCAAATCTGTGACCCAAGCATGACAATATAAAAATAACCATATAAACATATGGTTTCTACTTCGCGGATTTTCTTATTTCGCGGGTGGCTCTGGAACGCAACCCCCGCGATGGAGGAGGGATTACTGTACACTACACCTTGGCAACGTAAGCTACCTCTTGTAACATGGAATGTAAATTTTTAGGAAGGGAATGTGGCAAAGCTCATGCATAAGCTTGAAAAACACCAGCCAAAAACTTACCTTTGCATATTAGGGCCAATTTAGTATTGCTAATCTACCTAACCTGCATGTCTGTGGACTGTGGGAGGAAACCAGAGTACCCAGAGGAAACTCAAACAGACAGAGGAGAATGTGCAAACTTTACGCAAGGAGGACCTGGGACATGAATTACATCTCCTTGTTGTGAGGCAACACTACCATTGTGCCACCATGCTGCCCACATACGCAATAATAAGAAAAAACTAAATCAAAACAGATGGTTTGCTCATATTCACTGGCATACTAATAAACATACTTTAGGCAACATATATAATGCAAGTACTATTATATTTAAAAATAAACTTGTCACCAAATACTAATAAATACCCTAAAAACCCAATAAATTTAAGTAACCATCTCTTATAATTAATGGAAAAAATGAAAAGGTGTATTCTTACTAAAGCAGCTTCTCCTTTTTTTCATTCCACTTGCAGTTCACCTGATAAAAATATTCATCAATCTTTCCTCGCTATGCACAAGACAACTCCTCAAATCCCCAGTTCTCAATGTATTACTCTGCAATGTTCAATGTGAGAACTATTATATTTCAGTCTTCTGTCATCTACAGTTGGTTTGGCTCCTCTGTTTTAAACGTTCACCTGCTACAACAAACATGCACACACACATTTAATGGAATTAACTTTGCATCTAAAGGAGTACTACAACTGTATTACCATGATGAACAAAAAAGTAAAAACCCCAAAAATTAGCCAATTAAGAGACCACTGATCCAAGTTATCTGGAGTAATAATTGACCAGTTTTGGTCAGGGCATTACTGCCTTCTTGGGTACTGTACAGGTGGGATATTTAACATATTTGTGTCAATGCAACTTTAATTTGCAAAAAAAAAGAACTTCTGAATGTGTTCATGCACTTTAGAACTATTGTGTTTTCAGAAAATTGTAAGGAAGTTGGATTTGGTGGTTGAAAGTGTACTATTCTAAAAACCGTGTAGGCCTACCAGAACACTTCGATACTCTTATAGGAAAAGATGGAGACTCCTAAAGGGGTACAAGGTGAGTGGGTTACAGCTTGTATGATATGAATCTAAACAGTAACCCATTATTTGATTTCAACCTAGTCTCAAATTTTCCATAATGTGCACCATGTCTGAAAATAATCCTCATCATTAACTGCAACGTGTCCAAGAGTGTTTTGGATCAGAGATCGACTTTGTAATGTGTAATCATATTTAAGGCTATAATCCTCTTTAATAAAATCCCTTTGTGCGTCCAGGTGTCCGTGTGTGTGTGTCTTCTGGTGAAGTGCGCATGCGCGGCGCTTCTGGTGAAGTGCGCATACGCGGGGCATGGTGTGATGCGCGATATTACTGTCAGAGAAAGTTAGAGGCGTTTTACGGAAATACAAACCAGTATTACTGCGAGAGGAAATTAAAGGTACACAATACAGCTCATTAGGGACAAGCTGACAGAGATGGGATTAGATTCATACCTAGTGGCATGGATCGTGGACTATCTTAAAGACAGACCTCAGTATGTGCGTCTTGGGAACTGCACGTCTGACATTGTGGTCAGCAACACAGGAGCGCCACAGGGGACTGTACTTTCTCCGGTCCTGTTCAGCCTATATACATCGGACTTCCAATACAACTCGGAGTCCCCTCATAGACCCAGTGATCATCAAAGGTGACTGTGTGCAGATGGTGCAGACCTATAAATATCTGGGAGTGCAGCTGGATGATAAATTAGACTGGACTGCCAATACTGATGCACTGTGCAAGAAAGGACAGAGCCGGTTATACTTCCTTAGAAGGCTGGCGTCCTTCAACATCTGCAATAAGATGCTGCAGATGTTCTATCAGACGGTTGTGGCGAGCGCCCTCTTCTACGCAGTGGTGTGCTGGGGAGGCAGCATTAAGAGGAAAGACGCCTCACGCCTGGACAAACTGGTGAGGAAGGCAGGCTCTATTGTTGGCATGGAGCTGGACAGTTTAACATCTGTGGCAGAGCGAAGGGCGCTCAGCAGGCTCATATCAATTATGGAGAATCCACTGCATTCACTAAATAGTATCATCTCCAGACAGAAGAGCAGCTTCAGCGACAGACTGCTGTCGCTGTCCTGCTCCACAGACAGATTGAGGAGATCGTTCCTCCCCCAAACTATGTGACTCGTTAATTCCACCCAGGGGGGTAAACGTTAATATTTAACATTACACAGTTATTGTCTGTTTTTTTCACCTGCATTATCATCATTCGTTAATATTACTTATTGTATCGTATGCTGCTGAAGAATGTGAATTTCCCATTGGGATTAATAAAGTATCTATCTATCTATCTATCTATCTATCTATCTATCTATCTATCTATCTATCTATCTATCCATCTATCATCCATCCATCCATCCATCCATCCATCCATCCATCCATCCATCCATCCATCCATCCATCCATCTATCCATCTATCTATCTACAGTGACGCATATTACAGCCACATACAAGCCAGTATTACTGTCAGAGGAGATTAAAGGCATATTACCGACGCACACTCCTGTATTACCGCCAGAGAAAATTAAAGGTATATTATGGACGTACAAGCCAGCGGACGTACAAGATAGTATTACTGTCACAGAAAATTAAACACACACAATACACGGCGGCAGCCCACGAAGAACGTTCAGCTCAGCAAGTAAACATCAACAAAAGAAAGGCTGAAAGAAAGAAAAATACGACCAACAAAAAGAATGAGGTCAAAGTCCCTTGCAATTTAATATAAACTGTTCCTACTAATGTTTATGCACTACTGTTCTAGCGCCCGTTATTGTAACGGGCTAAATGACTAGTTTAGTGATATTTAGATAAAGCTAAACTGTCAAGTGGAGTATGTCCTGGAAACCCACATGAGGAGGGATATTTTGCTTGCAGTAACTAGTAAATAAAAACCTTAAATGTAAAACCACAAAATCCCACAGAAAGAGCCAGATCACACCCTTATTTTTTATGTCAAATAAATCAGACAATAATGGTCAACACCTAATCATTGACTGATTCTTTTACAAATTGTTTAAAGTCAAAACATAATGTGGAACATACTGTTTTAGATTATACTGCTTTTTATTGTGGGATGTTGTTTGAAAATAATCAAATACAAGAGATCTATAACTGAACTTGCAAATTAAATATCCAATGCAATAAACCATACCATGTAACAAATAATAAACATCAGAGGTTGAAACTCAGATGAAGGAAAGAAAAGATATTGAAGCATTTCTTTATTAAAGCATAAATTTCACACTCGTCTTTTCAATCTCAGTAGTATTAATAGTGTTTTTCAGGCTTCAGACTTTTACTTTTTTTAAAGAGTATGCCTTTTTAGACCTTGTAAGAGCCAATCTCAGAAAGTTAATGTTATTGTTTAAATTCACATATGTTTTAGCTTAATTAGAATACAATCTGCAATCCTGCTCAAGATTAAGTGAACTTAGAAAATGGTATGGCATGATAAGGTATGGTGTTACTTTCACATAGTTACCTAGATAACAGTATAATCTTTTACCCTGTAAGATACCATGGAATCGAACATTCTTCAGCTATTTCTGTAGTAACTGAACATTAATTATTTAGTTAGAAACATAGCCTCTCTGCTACAAGCATGGACTGTTAGATTAGCTTACAAATAAAGTAATGACATACATTTTTCAGACCTGTAAATAAATATACATAAGTAGGACCTTACCTATGTCCTGTTAGTACAGAGTAGGAACATAAAGATATTTAACGAGATACCTAAGTTTTAAACTTCTTATACAAGAACTTTCCCTTTCTTTTAGTATTAATTCTTCTCTTTATTTTTGTGTGAACTGTTTTTGATTTGAATTTACTAAAACTTTTAAAACAAAGATATCTGGACTGTATAATTATTTATATACAAGTTACACTATTGCCTGAGTTGTTTTATTATGTAAACTGAAGCTGCAGAATTTTGGAAACTTTGGACAAATGCAGTTACAGGCCTAGTAATGATACAAATTAATCTGCAATACCATTGCCCACCATGAATTAATTACAACATCATACTTGTATGGATGTGGTATTTACACTATAAATATAAAATTATAAATTATAAACTTAAAAGTCTCTTAGGATCTTTTGATGACTAACTATAACTTTATTACCCATAAAATCACAAGCACAAACATAGTGCTTATACAGCTGAACTGAGAACAAATGAAAGCCTTTTATCCTCACACTTTTCTCATGCTAGATGGCAAGTACTGCATTCCCTATAATAGAAGTCTTTCCTAAAAAGCCCCACAGTGGCCTCCACATTAAGCATTTTAGTCACAGCTTTCCAAAGAAGCTCAAGACAGATTACCACTATGCTAATGTTAACCCTGCTTTGGCTTAATACTGCACAAGTATTGATTTTTAAAATATATACCAACCAGAACATCTGGATTAAGAAACTGAAAATATGATCTAAAAACACCTCTGGCAGGTCAGGGGAGGCAAAAAAGATCAATGTGCTGCCTTGTTTCAAAATTTACTATGAATCTGTGGAAATTGTGAAAGAAAATGTTTATACATTATACAAATAAACACACCCACATACATATAGATAATGATGACTTAATTATGGACATCAGTCCTTTGCCATTTAATTCACTGCTTAATTAGTGACAGAATCTTATATGCAGTTTTATTAAGGCAGGTACAAATTAATTGTGTTTGTGCAATTGGAAGGGGTAATGAACAAGATTAAATGTGGTTTTAACAGATGGCAGTTGGGACAAAATTTACAAGCCTGAGTATATCAGAAACAGCACAATCATTACCTGAACATTGGACAGTAGTGTAAGTCTTCTATTGATTCTAAATTGGTATGAAAATGGCACAGTACCACAACCAAAGAAATGTTTCACTTGCACCACCACAGCATAAACAGTTGATGTGTGATACTGAACAGGATAACACTTGCTCAACCAATCTCTGGTGTGCCTTAACCCCAAGTCCTTTTCATTTCTACAAAAGGCAGTGTCCCTCAGGAAGGCCTCCGTGCAGCCTGCACTCTCTCTCTCTCTGTCTTTCGTTCAGGCAAAAAATGCACCTGCTCTAACCTGCCAGGTTGGGGGCCTACAGGCTTCTTGTAAGTACTTCATGGCATGGTATCTGCTGTTTAAACTGCCTTTAGCATCCTGAAGGAATATGCTTGTTTACCCCCTGGGCAGCACTATCTCTCTCTAGTGAACCATAATGAGCTCAGTTGTCCTTTATAGATCTTTGTCTTAGCAAATGCATGAAGAGATTTTTTTTCTCACTGCCTTAGTGTGCCACTTTACAACACCTTAGATGATTTCTTGTTGTACTTTATGCTGATTTGTGATTATCTTGATGAAATCCTTTGACCTGCCATACTCTTTCCAGCCAGGTATCCCCTTATAATGTGCAACAAAAATTTCATGAAAAATTTCAAGATGCATTCATTAAGAATGCATCTGCCTTTCATGTGACATTGAGTATGTTTACATGCACACAATAAAACGGGATACGATGAATAACCTGGTTAAAGCAGAAAAATGCTTTCTTAAAAACTTGTGTTTACATGCACGAGTTCACCTATGGAGCTCTTCTTTTGGCAAAAATGCTCCAATTTCATTATAATGTGCAAAAGTCATCTGCTGCCATGAAAATGAAATCAAGCTCACAAAAAGTGCAGGAAATGTTACTTTAAAAAGTAACTCAAATATATTACTCGTTACTTCCTAAAAAAAGTAAGTATGTTATATACTTACTATAAAATGTAATGAGTAAATAGTAAATTACTTTTGCATTACTTTTTCTTCTTTTATATGAAAAACTGCACATTTGAATGGTCAGCATTTGTTATTCCATCTTAAGCTCCCATATGATCATTCATGAAAGTGACACTGCCAACAGTGGTTATTTTCTTATGTTATATGAATACATTTATACCTTCATGTACTGTGAAGTTAATCACATTTATTCATTCACTTTTTAAAACCCCTGATATGAGACACTGATGATTCAAATAGCTGGATTAAAACTAAACTGACTTAGAACTTTATTCATTGGTTTCTGTTACTGGACTGCACACAGCACACTCTTCTGCATTGCTGTGCGATTGTGCCCTGCAAAGCAGCAATGTACCAGTATCTTTGTTGCCTTACACCCAGTGCTGCTGGGATAAAAATTAAGCAAATGTTTTTACTTCAACAGAATAAGCATCTCATTAGGTTACTCATTATTATAAAAAGCAACTAGACTACATAACACGTTACTTTTAACACATTAAACTACTGCTCCCAATATTTTGCTGCTAAGCATAGCAATGTAGGTTCAGCTCATCAACATAAATTAAACTACTTCTGAAAAATTGAGACCAACTATTTAAACAATGAGAAAGAAAGACACAGTTACCCCAAGAATTTGTTTCAGGAAATGTATCTTTGTGGAAAATTCTGTCTGTGGCTGCTGACACATTTGCAGACAAACAGTGCAATGGACATGCACAGAATACAGATTCATTAACTGTTATCCACTGACGGGTTTAAATGGCCAAATAACCATGTTACTTACCGAGAATTCTGTATGTTAACTTGCTTTTTCAGAGACTGCAGCTTCTCTAACTGGAATAAGCGTTTACATGACAAATTTAGAAGCCAGGTTTCTGTGAATAGCCAGGTTATTAAATCACAAATAAACACATTTAATGTGATTCAACGAAACTAATTTAACCAGTTACTAAATGAGAGTTATACTGTAAGCTAATAAGGTTTCAGGCAATGGGACAATATATAAGAAGAATGAATTACATAAACCAAGATAATTTGTGTTTTCTGTTAATTAAAATGAAGTTCCACATTTTAACACCTCCTTTTTTATCAACAAATGAAATGCTTGAGGAAACAGGTGTAATTTAGCTATGCACCTGAAAGACAGACACATTTTATGCAGAATCTAAGTTTCATTAGCCTTGCAAGCCAGATGTATAATATACTGTACATCTGGAGACAACCATGAGTGAACTTTAATTAAAACTAGGTGGTAACAATTAGATGGCTCACTGAGTGTCACATTTGTACATCAATCTAATGCCTCACGAAGGTGGCACTCAAATCAGGGGCAGTAACTTTGAACTACAAATAGCAGTGGTGTTCACACAAGTTTCTGATAACAATTAACTGTCTGCAGTCAAAAAGTCTCCTAAAAAAACCATTAGACATATAAATGTGTGTGTTGTGTGTGCAGGGAGCACACTGCGTGACTGAAAAATAAACAATCTGTTGCAAAGGAAAAAAACCTTTCTGTAACATGAGATTATACATTGGTATTCAAAGACATCAATGGACAAGTAGTAAACATGAATGATAGCTTGTTGCTTGTGCTCTTGGTTTTTCAGTTACAACAACAGTGTAGGAGTCAATGTTAGGTTGAAAGAACTGATAATTATATTCATGAAAATATAAACAGCAAAATATAGATTTGAAGTAAATGCTGTGTAACACAATTTCAAAATGACTGCCTTTAAAAGAAATGATAACCAACAGCCAGAGGAGATGTAGATTTCAGTACTCAAAACACCCAAATTAACAAATCTGCCTAATGACACTAGTGAAGCATGGGCAAGGCTGCACAGCATCCATCTTCTTATGCCATTTCTTACTTCTAAACAAGTAAATTTTATATATATATATATATATATATATATATATATATATATATATATATATATATATATATATATATATATATATATATATATATATATATATATATATATATATACATACAGTGGACCCTTGACTTACAAACTCAATTCGTTCGCGAGGGCTGGTTGTAACTCAAGTTGGTTATAAGTCAAGACTATTTTTCCCATAAGAAATAATGGAAATACCCATAATGCGTTCCGAACCTCCCACAGCAACACTTACCTAACCTTTTCATAATAAAAAAGGGTTGTATAATGTGCATAATTTACCAGAACACCAATAATTTTTCTAATGTACTAACCAAAAAGTTATAAAAAGTGCCTAGCCTACCAGAAACAACAATTTCATACAGTACTCACCATTTAATTTGACATCTTAGGGCTGCAGGAAGGGAGGAGGAGGAGAATGAAATGGAAGGTGTTTGGAAGGAGCCTCCTTATACAAATCTTTTCTTTGTAAAATTGTCCAGATGGTGGATTTCGACATGCTGTACATATTAGCGAGATTGGCCACATGAATACCACTCTCATATTTCCGCACAATTTCCTTCTTCGTTTCGATTGTGATCGCTTTCTTTACCTTCATTAATTTCTCTTCCTTCCTTAGCAATTATCGAAAAAAAATTATATAAATCACTGCACTGACCGAAATTACGTCCACAAATACATGTACCTGGGCTCCGACTGACACTTACAAACGCTCTCGGCTGTTTGTTTACAATCGCGCAAGCGGATACACGTGACCGCATTCAGGTCGTAACGCAAGGTGTTGGTTGTAAATCAAAACAAAAATTTTGGTCGTAAATCAAGTTGTTCGCATGTCAGGCCGGTCGTATATCAAGGGTCGACAGTGTATATATAAATATAAATATTGTGACCAGTATCGCTGCCAGTTAGCTGCCCATAACAGAAGCAACTGTTGCTCATCAGAAGTTCAGAAGTTCCCCTGCTCCATTTCTCCTCCTGCATTGCCATCTGCATGCTCTTACACTCTTGACTACGAGCTTCAGAAACTCCCTCTAAAACAGTACTTCAATGAGAAACAAACATACTCTTACCTGTCCCTTTTGAGGAATCACCTGCAGGCCTGTAGGTTTACCATGCAACACGCTTCTTGTACAAGGTTTAGAACATTTAACATTTAGAACATTTAAAACACTCTCTCCCTCAGACTGCATCTGCTCCAGTCGCTGCTTCCAAACCGTTGAACCCACTTGATTAAGAGGACTTTTGTTCTTTTGACCTGGATATATATATATATATATATATATATATATATATATATATATTTTTTTTTTTTTTTTTTTTTTTTTAAAGAAGTGGTGAAAAGTAGTTTTTAATTAAGCCTTGTTTCAGATAGGTACATTACAGAAAAAAAAAACTAAACAATATGACATCTTGTAATCACAGAAAGCACTTTATTTTCTTTTATGCCATATGTATTATGGATAAATATTCTGTACATGTTTTATTAGCTAAAGTATGTATTTTAAGGAAATATTATTTATTTTAGTATTTTATGGTCACTGAACAATAAGCCTACAGATTTCATTTTGTTAATAAAGAATTAAATAGTTAATACCTGTGGTCTATAGTTTAATTATAAAAATACACTGTAATAACAGGACATAAAACTTTTATTTGTCTGATTATGCAGATTAGTGCAAAAACCTTTTAAAAGGGATAAAGAGAAAAAATTTGAAACAGTGATCAGTATTGGCCTTAAAAAATCTGATTGGAACATCCCTAGCATCGAGTCTTTTGTTCAGTTTCTTTTGTTCTTTCCCTGAAACCCAGCAGTTTAGGGTGTACTCACACTAGGCATGTTTGTTCTGTACCATGCCCAAATGCAATTGTCTCCCATCCCTACTCTCCCGCTGGCCTGCACTCACATCACACTTAATGTTCTGGGCCCAGGCACACTTTTGTCATGACAATGTGATTTCGTGTAAAGCCAAAACAAGATCCAAATATGAAGTGACAGCATGCATGTCAAAATGATTTTACTTATTTTGTGGTTGTTTTGGAATCATGTTACGGTTGGCCCGGCACAGAACAAACACACTAGTTGAACGAACTAGACATTGTGGGGTTACATGCTGACAAACGTGCTCGGCCATGGAATGAATTGCCAGTGTGAGTACACCCTTAAACTTCACAGACTGGAGGAACTGAGGGTGGGTGTTTAGAAAGAAGCTCTGTGGATATAAGCCTTTGCAGTGCAGGATTTCACTGCTATTCACTACAACCTTTTTAACATGTTGTCCCCAGACATGCATTCTCACTTCAGAATCACATCTGGCCCTGTGAGACTAAGCTATATCAAGCACTGAATGTGTGGACTCTTGAGGTGTGTTTTTGACTGTTTTTTGCAAAGTGACTGACATACTCAATGCCCATATCACATATCACACATATCATACACCTTTAGTTCATGAAGACATCATTCAAATGGTACGCGATGGGCAAGAAGATCAAGGGCCTGCAGTGATTGTTCACGTATATCTGGGACTGAAAGATCAGGGGCTTAAGCCACAGAAGCCTCGAGACATTTCTGAACCCATCCTATGTTTACATCAGTTAGGCCAGATGTACCATTCCTGTGTAATTAATTAACTGAAACACCATTTAGCTACAGGTTGATAACATTGTTTCTTTAAAATAATAATCTGCAGATAATGTTGTTCAATCAATTCCGTCTTATATACCTTCTTTCCCCTTCCATTTATTTCTAGACAAGTGACTTTTTAGTACTCTATTAGTTAATTTACCTAAAGCAGCAGGATAAGGTGCTGCTGTGTGAGCTGCTTCCATGCACATTCTGCTGTCAGTAGCTATCAGACAAGTAAAGGAGGAAAATACACAAAATACTAGTCATTTATCCATCCATCCATTTTCCAACCCGCTGAATCCGAACACAGGGTCACAGGGGTCTGCTGGAGCCAATCCCAGCCAACACAGGGCACAAGGCAGGAACCAATCCCGGGCAGGGTGCCAACCCACCGCAGGACACACACAAACACACCCACACACCAAGCACACACTAGGGCCAATTTAGACTAGTCATTTAGCCCATTACAATAACGGGCGCTAGAACAGTAGTGCATAAACATTAGTAGGAACAGTCTATATTAAATGGCAAGGGAGTTTGACCTCATTCTTTTTGTTGGTATTTTTCTTTCTTTCAGCCTTTCTTTTGTTGATGTTTACTTGCTGAGCTGACCGTTTTTCGTGGGCTGCTGCCGTGTATTGTGTGTCTTTAATTTTCTGTGACAGTAATACTGTCTTGTACGTTCGCTGGCTTGTATGTCCTTTAATTTTCTCTGGCGGTAATACAGGCGTGCGTGTCGGTAATATGCCTTTAATCTCCTCTGACAGTAATACTGGCTTATATGTGGCTGTAATATGTGTCACTGTATTGTGAACCTTTAATTTCCTCTCGCAGTAGTACTAGTTTGTATTTTCCTAAAACGCCTCTAACTTTCTCTGACAATAATATTGCACATCGCACCGTGCCCCGCACATGCGCACTTCACCAGAAGACACACACACACGGACACCTGGACGCACACAGGGATTTTATTAAAGAGGATACAATTTCAAGCAATCACTCTTCAAGGTTAAATTTAAGCAACAAACAAATTCATGGTTGAAATCACAGAGAATATTTCTCTGCTTTAAGATAACTACACTGCGCCTCAAGCAAGCATCCCTTTCCCTCTCTGGAGTTTGCAGGTTATTGGAAGGGTAGAAGACAGCAATATCAAAGTTCTGCAGAAATAGCATTGCTCAACATATACCAGTCAGTTGACTGTGAGTGGAGTTTCAGCAAATGCAAGACACTTCTCATGTGCAAAAGAGTCACTCTGTAACCTGAACACAAAGCACACCAGAGATGTATGTCAGAGATGGAAGTAAACTAAGTGAACACAACTTCAAGTTAAATTAAACTGCACTGATTAAGAGCATTAGAATATACAGTAACCGCTTAGAATTTGGTCAAAGGTTGCATATTGCACTTTTCTTTACAGTTACAATTGAATTGTTTTTAATTCTGCTCTGAGCTTCTATTAATTTATCTGTTCATTTATTAATTTAATTTACATCCTGAACTTTTTGCTTAGCATATACCTGTACATACTATCTTTGTAACAATGTGGTTTCAATAAAAAGAATGCAACATGCCATATGGCTAGGTTTGCATTTTTATTGTTGGTATACAAAAATCCCAAAAAAATGAAAAAAAAAAATGTAATAAACTTCTATAAATCTGAATTAAAAAACATAAGAGGAAAATCAAAAACAAAAAAACAGAATTTGGGAACAAAATAAAATTTATTTCATACAGCCCCAAACTCCATTATTTTACCAATGAAAATAAAAAAATAACAATAAAATCAATGTAATAGATGACAAGAGTCACTGGCCAAAAATAAATTTGAGAAAAAACAGCAAATAAATTAAAAATCTAAAAATTCTATTCTATCTGATATTAAGAACAGTCTTTCCTATACATCAATGGCCCTCGCACTCAGTGCTGGGATCACCTAATTACTGCAGGTTTCTGTCCCAAAAAATTTCTCAAGCTATGAGTAAGTTGTTTTTGCCTATAACTGATATCATTTAATTAGCTGGTCTTTTTTGCTTCTTTTATTCTACATTCAGAAAAGCTGAGCAGTGTGATTTTCACATTTATAAAGACATTTAGAAATGTGTGTATTTTTCTATGGCTTTAAATGCTTAACATATTTTTCCTGTTTTCCTATTAATTGCATTTATGTTAGTTTAGTTTACTCCTTTAATTGTATCCTTGTAATGAAAATTAGCAATGAGCAGAGCAGAAAACTGGGCAAATGACACTGAATGCTGAAATGCTGCAGATACACATGCTCATTTAGTAAATAGTCAATTAAATAACCCTGAATGCTTGGAAAAGGACAACGAAAACCATGATGATGCTGAAAATCTTAAAAACTGTGTTTGTCCCCATGTAACATACATACATTTTTGGTACATTCTAATAAAAACATTTGTAATTTGTAAACTGACATCAAAAGACAGGTCATGTCGTGTCTGGGAGCATGCAATGGTACATCACACAATGAAACAGCTCGGGATCCCAGTTGGCAACCCCTAAGGCAGACACGCGGTCCAGTCCCACTCCTTGGAAATGACCAGCTATGTGGCACAGCCAGGTATTACATGGGCATCCCCTTGGCCTGGTCCAGCTGCTCAGGTCCTCAACAATGTGAAAGAGGAATACTTGCTGTCATCCCAGTAAGCTGAACATTACTTCAGCATTATGTGATTCAAATACATGAGCGCAATGTTTTCTAGGTTAGGCACAATGACATGACATTCGGTCTGAAGTGAGGAGTAATTAGAGTCATAGTTCACCCCTCTACAAATGAAAAAAACAACTAAAAATATGTCATTTGTTAGTCACTACCTAGTAAACATCCAGATTATCACTTGCCATATTTGAGTGTTTTTTGGTTCAGTCACTCTGCTAAGTTATTGTGCTGCATTATATGCTTGCATACATGTGTAACGTTAGCGTGTGAATGTTTACAAAATATGGATACAAAGAAATGTACGTACCTGTCCAAGCAGAAAACTGTTAATTATTTTTTGCAGTCTTGTGTGCAAAGTAAATCAAAGACACCAGCACCATAAAGATCGAAAAAAGCTGCGAGTAGTAGTGAATCACACAGCACCATCAACCGTGACTGAAGGGCAAATTGCTCATTTTGAGTCAAAAGGGAGGAATGGGATGGAAGTTTCAGACTAGTTGGCTATCGAGCTACAACTCTCTTTTATACAGTCTGAAGTAAGACATGATTATGTACAAGTATTGCTGCAGCAAGCCTAGTTTAGCTGGTAAAACAGATATTGTGGCAGGATCCCACCATTTCAAACACTAAAATCTAACAGCACACTCCCAAAAGCAAATGACCATGGAGCAAGTTGTGAAAGTGTACTGGCTGCAAACAAATATGCCAAAAAGCCAGCGTTAATAAAAGGTTGCCAGACACAAAAATAGAAGAATTAATTATGAAAAAAACTTTAAATTAACATAAAATCAACATATTACACAGCAAAGGAAGAACTGAGTAACATACACATTAAATCAGTTTTTTGGCTACAAAAGAAAAATATTCTAGACATTTCCCCAATATATGACAACAATGTTTATTGTGTTGAGCAAATTTCAAATTTGCTACAGACCTTAAAAAAAGACACTAATAAAGTTGTGACGATGCAACAGCCTCTTCTGTGGTGGTCAGTTATATTTATGATGCTTTGCCAGTAAACTGTCACTTTTACAGAAAAGAAAACAAAATGTGTAACTTAAACTACATGTTTAATGTCATTATAAATGCATATGCCACTTTGTTGTGTGTGTATGTGTGTGTTCATTGCACAGCCAGAACCAGAAGTGCTACAAAGTGTTTTATGTTTATTTATTCCTATTGTTTTCAGTTTACAGTGATCCCTCGCTATATCGCGCTTCGCCTTTCGTGGCTTCACTCTATCGCGGATTTTATATGTAAGCATATTTAAATATATATCGCGGATTTTTTGCTGGTTCGCGGATTTCTGCGGACAATGGGTCTTTTAATTTCTGGTACATGCTTCCTCAGTTGGTTTGCCCAGTTGATTTCATACAAGGGACGCTATTGGCAGATGGCTGAGAAGAAACCCAACTTACTTTTCTCTCTCTCTCTTGCGCTGACTTTCTCTGATCCTGACGTAGGGGGATTGAGCAGGGGGGCTGTTCGCACACCTAGACGATACGGACGCTCGTCTAAAAATGCTGATAGATTATCTTCACGTTGCTACCTTCTGTGCAGCTGCTTCGTGAAGCGACATGCTGCACGGTGCTTCGCATACTTAAAAGCTCGAAGGGTACGTATTGATTTTTGCTTGTTTGTTTTTCTCTGTCTCTCTCTCTCTCTTTGTCTGCTCCTGACGGAGGGGGTGTGAGCTGTCGCCTTCAACAGCTTTGCAGTGCTTCGCATACTTAAAAGCCAAACAGCCCTATTGATTTGTTTGCTTTTCTCTATCTCTCTGACATTCTGTGCTCCTGATGTGCACTCCTTTGAAGAGGAAGATATGTTTGCATTCTTTTAATTATGAGACGGAACTGTCATCTCTGTCTTGTCATGGAGCACAGTTTAAACTTTTGGAAAAGACAAATGTTTGTTTGCAGTGTTTGAATAACGTTCCTGTCTCTCTACAACCTCCTGTGTTTCTGCGCAAATCTGTGACCCAAGCATGACAATATAAAAATAACCATATAAACATATGGTTTCTACTTCGCGGATTTTCTTATTTCGCGGGTGGTTCTGGAACGCAACCCCCGCGATGGAGGAGGGATTACTGTATTATCTGTTTTGTAAAACCTGGTATTTTAAAATATCTCTAAGAAGTTAATTTTTTTTTAAATACTTTTTTGAAAATTTTATACAGAACTGTTTTTTGGTGAAAAGTTCCATTTAATGCACTTTAAGCATTTAATTTCAAATGAAAATAACAAATCTTCAATTTTTTTTTACAACATAACTAATCGATTAATTGCAAAATAATTAGATTAATCAATTATCAAAATATTTGTTAGTGACAGCCCTAATATTTTTTTTGTATTTACGCTTATTTTGTTATTTTTTACTTATTTTTCTCTATAATTCTGCCACCATTTTGTGGTATCTTCAGGCCTGGTGACAATGTTGTTGATGACAACACATTACTGTTAATAACACATGATGCCTGGAAGTTACACACTGTAATATCATCACTCCCAGGGTATCTAAGATAGCAGCAAGCGCCTAACAACATTCATGTGTGTTTATAAAAGACTTCATAGTATTGATTTATGAAATATGGACTTTGATTTTTAGTAAATATACAGGGCATTGGCGCATCATTTGTCTTCCTTGCTCCTGACTCCTGCCCTTTTTTCTACTCTAAGGTCATCCAGTAATATTGACTTCCTTACCCTATCACAAACAGTTAGCCCATAGCCTTGCTTAGGGATCTTATATTATCCACTTGTATGCACAATCTCATTCCTTCAGTCATTACCCTAATCCCTTAATGAAAAATTTAAGAATATAGCTTCCACTTTACCACACAATGCTTTCAAAACAGCTTTGTACATTTGACAATTATCTTTATCCTCAATATTTAAAAAGACTTTAACCTACTTGTACTTTTCCATACCACCTTCCAGACAGCAAGCCACTTTTTTCTGGGAAAGCCTTAAGTTTCAGAGCTATTGGTTTTCCTCCCAACCAAATTACATTTGGTTGTTAACTTTTTCAGTGTGTGCCAGACATCAAAGTCCTATAAAACCATGAAGACAACATAATGTGCACACAACACAAAGGACACAACATTAACCCCTGCATCACTAAAGTGGAGATTCAAGACTTGGACACACCCTATTTAAAAATACATAGTGTGATGGATGGCTGGCTACATATTCCGGCCCTCACCCCCAGGCCGCCAGGAGGAGCTCTCCCGACAGCATGATCGTGCCCCGAGTTCCAGCAGGGCCTCATGGACTATGTAGTGTTTATACACAGCCCTGCTGGATACCTTGGGGGCCACCGGGAGTCGCTGTAGGGGGGCTCGTGGGCTCTTATGTGCCCTATAACCCGGGAGTACGTCACGGTCACGTGACAGGAAGGAACGACGTGCTCCCAGGTTGAAGAAAAGGACTGTTTACCCTGACCCGGAAGGGATAAGGAACTGTGGACTGTTGGACAGGAACACCTCCGGGTCAGGGTGTATAAAAGGACTGTGGGAAAGCCCAGACACTGAGCTGAGCTGGGAGGTAGGAGGGCGAAGTGTCTGGGCGAGGAGGATTGGTTTTGTGAGAGAGAATTATTGTATTTATATGAGTGTGGAGTGGAGGGTGCTTTGTGCACGTGATAGCAAAATAAATACTTGTTATTGTGCTTTTACATCGTGTCTGAAGTGGTACCTGAGGGTTCAAGAGGCGAAGCAAAGCTTCTACTGCTACAATAGTAACATTCTGTTATCTAAATCAGTGTTTCTTAAACTATGGTTTGCAGACATTATTGTGTAGTAAAATTAGCAGAGTTCATTTGTGTTCAAAATCTGTGTTGAGTAATATACCACCCACTATTTAGCACATGTTTTATTCAGACAGTATGTGAAAATATGCCACTGACACATCACATAAAGCTTTAGTTTCTGTGACAGGAAATATAATATGCATTGCCCACCTCCCATCACACATCCTGAAAACAATAAAAAAAATAGAAGTCTGAGAGCAAAGACAAATCAGAGTCCAATTCAGCGATAATACGAAAGAAGTCCTCCACAGATTATTTTACTTTGAGCATTCACTTTTGTATCTCTCCACATGCCATTTTAGAAGCTGTTTGCTACTCATGCACGTGCCAGGAATCGAGGTCAAATCAACAAAGCTAACTTTCCTTCTAGCAAAAGTGTATTGAAAAGCGCTGCAACAAGAAGATCACTGATCTCTATTGATTGCTTGCGAGACAGACTTTCAAAATAATAATAATAATAATAACAACACTGCATTAACGCGCAATAAAAGCGTTAACGTGATAATAATGCGTCAACTTGCCCAGCCCTAATATATATATGTGTGTGTAGTGCTAGTGCAGTGTTGTTTGGTAAATGCAGTTCGGTGACCACAAACAACAGGTCTGTGCTTCATCTCTTACATTGAATCTTGATCTATAGATTTCCTTCTACTGGTAGTGTAAAAACGTGTTTATTAGATCACTGAGTATTACAGGAACACCAGAAAATAGCAAAAGGTTGAGACAAGCAGTAGACATTCAACATGATGTCAGTCGGGAGAGTTAAACATTCCCATTACCCATATAAAATACAAATATCTTTTTTTTTATTTTTTATAAATTCAGTTATTTAAATTGTTAAATGGAAACCAGGGTGTGTTAAATTATTTCATTTAAAAATATATATTGTTATATACTGTTGGAGCTAATTTGAAAAACTTTTTTTAAATGTTATTTAAGACAAGGTAAACAAACTGCATCAATAAATTAATTAATTCATTTTTGAACTACTTCATTCTTTAACCAATGCCATCGGTCAGGTGACTATGTTAAGAGACCTTTCATTCTGTCCTTTCAAAAATCACCACATCCACACACTACACCCAAAGAATTTCTTTGTCTTAGCTTTACTAAAATTTGCACTAACAATTTCCACTGGCAATGATATACCTCAAGAACTTATTTCTCTTTTGGATGATAAAATTTGTTTTAAGTTCAAGCCCCAGTGAGCTACCTGTGTGGAGTCTGCATGTTCCAGTCATGTGTGAATTTCACCCCACAGTGCAAAGACATGCAGGTTAGGTGAATTGACATTACTAAAACTACCCCAGTGTGTGTGGGCGAATGTGTGTTTGCCTTGCGATGAACTGGCACCCTGTTCAGGAGTTGTTCTTGCCTTGTGTATGTTGTTTGCTGGGATAGACTCCAGCAGCTCTACAACCCTGATCTGAATAAGCAGGTTTGGAAAATGAATGGATGGGAGTATTGTTTTATCAATATATATGTTTACTATATTTCTCTTTTAGCAATATTCGCGTGCTCAAAAGGAAACAAAAATATTACCTTTTTTTTTTTTTTTAATTATTTGGCCTTTTTTTATCTCTGCATGACTCTGCTGTGTGACGGATGGCCGGGACACCCCTTCACCACATCTTCCAGGGGGACAAGGGCGGGAAGACCAGTATCTCCCCCTGGGCGCTAGATGGCAGCCTCCCTGAGTTGCAGCGGTGCCTCGGATTCCCCCAGGGCTTCATGGGGGTTGGAGTCATGTGCAGCTCTGTGGGGTTCCGCAGGCGCCGCCAAGGAGTGCTGCAACAGGAGTGCTGCAACAGGAGCGGCTGGCCCTTTTTGGGCACTGGTTTTGCCTTACCCAGAAGTGCAGTCGGATGTCGGCAATCAACCACCTGGAGCACTTCCGGGTGCCTGATAAAAGGGAGCCAGCGACCACCACTTGGGGCCAGAATTGGGAGGAAGAGGATGAGGTTGCCAAGGAGGAGTGGTGGTGCAAAACGGGAGCGTTGTGGTACTTTGAAAGTGCTTGTTGGGACTGTGTTTTGCCTGTGGGGTGCCCCACAGGTGAAGAAAACAAAAGTCTCTGTGTTTTTTACACGTGCCTCTGTGTCAAGTCTGTGCCGGGTCGGGCGATATATAGCGTCTAATTCACAGCTGTCATCAAAACAATCCTCGTCGTGAATCCCAGTATGGCACAAGTTTTTTTATTTCAATCCTCAGGTTAAAATGTTTAAGAAGCTCTTGTCTAAACCATTTGTTGTTTAGTGTATTAGCAAAAAGCAAGAATTATAAATTTGCTTTCATAGAACATTTATTCCACAGAAATTGAAGTTTGATCATATATTTTAACATGTATTGGTTATATAATAGACAAAAACAGAAATTTTGAATTAGGATATGATAAATTTAGGAAACCATTATTATTCACCCTTCCCATCAAATAAATGTGAATAGTAGTAGTAGTAGTACTCTCACATGTACAGCAAAATTCTTACTTGCATGTTCAACCAACAAGCAACACATCACCACTCAGTATTACAAATAATACTTGTAATGCTATACCTTTAAAAATTTTACTGAGCCTATAGATCTTCTACATTTAACTGAACAGCTAAGGCAACAAGAATATAAAGGACTTTGCCTTTTCTGCCTCAGAGTTAATCTTTGACTTAAGTCCTTGACTCCGCAGCCATGTGCTTGTCTCCTAAACCAGGCTACAGCTCTGTGAATGACTTGTTTTACACAATGTAAAGTGTTAAGACATTGCTCTACTTTGTCAGTTGGAGCTTTGAGATAAAATCCTTGCCGTTGTAACTTCTGTGGAGGCTGGGATGAAATAAATTATATAGCAGCTCCACAAATGCTATTTTCCAGAGTTCAATAAAAAGTAATCCACCAAAAATGGCAATGTAAGTTTTTATTATATTTACAAAAATTAGGAATTCAAGGTAAAAAAGGCCAATTAATATATACTGGCCATTACGAAAGTATGTCATAGAAGTTGAAGAACAAATTTAATATGCAACTTCATACTAATATTGATAGAAACCAACATAATAAAAGATTTGCTTAGAAAATCAGCAATCACCCAAAAAACCATAAATACTATTTTTAAAGTTACTGTAAGGAACAGACTTATCTGTTGGCATCATATACAGTAAAAGCTGAAAACACTCCCATATGTTTTCACTTTAAGATACGAGTGATAAGCAAAAATAATGTCAAGAAGATGCTTCAATTGTAAATAAATATAAAAGATTCAATTACAAATTTGTTACTGTGCATTATTTGCACTAGAATTAGCTACAACACATTGAGTGCAATATTTACTTCATACACACAAAAATAAATCTAAATAACCTATAGATCTATACTTTGTTCATGTTGTTTACTCGTATCGTTGTGAGTTTGTACAGATAACAAACTAGTGTGGGTTTCTGCACAGGCCTCTCTGAAGCTGAGTATGCTCAGTTAACTGGCAATTTAATTTAGCCTTTTCTGAGAATGGGCATATGTGTGTGTGTCCAGAGGGTTCTTTTCCAACTTGCATCATGTGCTACTAGGCTATTATTTGGCTGACCAATAACCTTGAATTTGATTAAATGGGGTTTAGAATGTTATGTTATATAGTACATATGTTATGTTTTATAGTATAGTAATTAACCTTTCACACATTTACATATTTACATATGAGACAAGCTTCACCCATGTAGAAGTCAGGAGAACCCATCATTAAACATTACTGTGACAAGTGTGAGGTATGTATGATCCACTATTTGTAGTCTTCATTTGTCGAACAAGTTATCTTCCACATTCTTATTATTGAACAACCAGATATGAGATGAAACATACACTCTATAAAAACCAATACCAATTATCCTGCTGTTTCTGAACCGAATCTAAAAGAATTTAGATGTCATAAAAAGAAGATGTTTGGTTGCTTCTGTTTAAAGACAGTTTATGCCGTACCTTTACTACATCAATAAAATACAATAATCAAATTGCACTTTTAAACACAGAACTTGCATGCCATCCACAGTTGCTTCTTTGCTTGTTGGCACTGATAGACACCACCTGCAATTAATTAAAAACTGTGTTACATTTTGAATGCTTCCTCCACCTTGCTTTACCATTTCCAACCTAATACTGCCTTGGTAAGGTTGATACTTGTTTGAATACATGAAGTGGACCAAACATCTATTACTGGATGCATCAATGGAAGCAAACAGCTACCTTGGCAAAAAATGTAACAATTTTTATGAGGTTCAGAGTCTTGAGATAGGAAGTACACTATGCAAGTTCTTGTTTGGAGGTAGGAAAGAAGGTGTGCTTCACAAATGTTTTGTTAGCAATAACTACTACCATTGGCTGTAAGAATGAATTCTCACCTTGGTTCTCTGTATCTATGCTCAGATGATTTAGGCAGTAATGCTGTGCAAGGTCACTGCCAAAAATGACATGCCCAGAAAACTGAGCAAAATGTGTCACACACACTCAAAATGTTCTACATATGCTTGCAAGACATGTTGCACACACTCAAAATGTCCTACATGCATTGTAAGAACACTGCCAAAAGCCACATGACTGAGAAATATTTGCTAAGTGTATCATTTGAACTCAAAAAGTGACACTAGCACTCATACATGCACTTGCAAAGTGCTTGGAAAACATATTTTTCATACTCAAAATTTAATTCACACTTACCAAATGCGCTCAAAATATACAGTGCATCCGGAAAGTATTCACAGCACATCACTTTTTCCACATTTTATTATGTTACAACCTTATTCCAAAATGGATTAAATTCATTTTTTTCCTCAGAATTGTACACACAACACCCCATAATGACAACGTGAAAAAAGTTTACTTGAGATTTTTGCAAATTTATTAAAAATAAAAAAATGCATGGTGCTCACTCACACAGATTTTTGGCAGTCATTCATCAAATGTACAGTAATCCCTCGCTATATCGTGCTTCGACTTTCGCGGCTTCACTCTATCGTGGATTTTATATGTAAGCATATCTAAATATATAACGCGGATTTTTTGCTGCTTCGCGGGTTTCTGCAGACAATGGGTCTTTTCACTTCTGGTACATGCTTCCTCAGTTGGTCTGCCCAGTTGATTTCATACAAGGGACGCTATTGGCGGATGACTGAGAAGCTACCTAATCAGAGCACACGGTTAAAGTTCCTGTGTGCTGATTGGCTCAGCGACAGAGTGCTGCACTAACCAGGAAGTCTCGTCTCACTCATTCAGCATTAACGTGCTCCTGCTACTGCTTCAGGGGCCGTGTCCAAGCGCCAACAGAAGATGCAAATGATTGCAGAAAAGGTAAAAGTTTTGGATATGTTGAAGGAAGGGAACAGCTACACCGCTGCAGGACACCATTACAGCATCAATGAGTCCACGATTCTTTTTATTTAAAAGATCTACAGCCGCAGTGTCCTTTAACCAGGGCACAAAACGAGTTGCAAGTGGACGTGATAAGGCAGTAGTCTGGATGGAATCTGCTTTAGGGATTTGGATTGAAGACTGATGGAAGAAGAATGATGGTGGTGCTACACAGTCGCCTGAAGAGGCTCCTTTAGGAGAGCTGTAACGCTCTCCTTTGTTGTGCAGTAAAATTAAACTCATCGTTATCGGACAAGTTGTCGTGTCATTGTTGGTGAGTAACCATAATTAATTATCTACGTACAGTACTTATTACATGTACATAGTTTAGTGTCACTGTACACACATTTTACTGTATACAATTTTTCTTGCATTGTATGTATTTATTGCTGGTGGCCTGTCTGTCGTAATGGCTGTAACATATGTGATATCGGAGACGCTCGATATCTTTAAAATAATATTTAGGGTTTACTGTATATAAACTGTGTTTACATACATAATTTCAACGAATCTTACCTAATATCTAAGAGAATACAAAGGGTTTATGCTGTATAATTGTGCGGGAAATGTTTATAATAGTGTGGGAGAGTTTATAAGGGCTTAAAATATATAAAAAGAACCATATGAACATATGGTTTCTACTTCGCGGATTTTCACCTTTCGCAGGGGGTTCTGGAACACAACCCCCGCGATGGAGGAGGGATTACTGTATAGCAATCAGTAAGTCAGTGTGGTTTGTGGTCTAAAGAGCTTTGTAAATAGTCACCTCCACAATTATTGGCACCCATGAGAAACAGGAGTAAAAAAACACCTTTTTGTGAATTATGTAAATCTCACTCTGAACAAAATGAGAAAAATCCATACTTTATCATTATTATTATTAGCATTATTCTGAGAAAAAAAGTAATTCCTTATCAAGACATAATTATTTTTACCAAAACCACACATACCACAATTTTTGGCACTTCTACATTTAATACATCGTACAACCTCCCTTTGCCAATAAAACAGCACAGGGTCTTCTCCTATATCATCTTTTAAGGATGGAGAATATTCATCAGGAAATCTGAGACTATTCGTCTTTACAGAATCTCTCCACACCAACTAGGATCCAAATTCCTCTCTTGTGCATTCTCTTCTTCTGATCATCCCAGAGACCATGATAGAAGCTTGATTTTGTGTTCATTTAACCATTTCTGTGTTGATTTGGACATAGGTTTTAGATTATTGTCCTGCTGGATGATCCAGCATTGACCCACAAGCCATTCCCTAACTAATGATGGTCAACAAACTTTTACCTCATTTGAAATATCTTTCCCATTCTGATGAATGAATAAGGGAATGAGTCTCTGTAGGGCTGGGCAGTATTACCAAAATTCTATATCACGGTATTTTTCAAAATTATACCAGTTTCACTGTATTCAACAGTATTTTTTTCTCCCCATGTATGAGTGGATGTTATCCACATTTTCCACTGCAATTACTGCAGTAGACTGGCTAAGAATAACCTATTCCACTGTCATAAGAATTGTACATTGTACATAAACATTTTAATGTGCACACAAGTATTAATACAGGTTTGCATGGCCCCATAAAGTGATACAGTGGAACCTCGGTTCACGAACGTCTCGGTACACATACAACTCGGTTTACGACCAAAACGTTCGCCAAACTTTTGCCTCGGTTCACAACCACACACTCGGTATACAAACAAGCCAGTTTCCCCTTTCAGTTTGTGCGCGCCGATGATTTCCGCACCTGTTGCATTGTTCTCGGTCAGACGTGTGTGCTTGCTTTCGCTGTGAACTCTTTGTGCTCTATTTCATTTCCCTTCCGGTTCGTACGCGCCGATTACTGCATTTAAGCACGTGTTCAGCCTCTCCCTGTTCATTGTTCTCAGTCAGACGTGCGTGCTTTACCTGTGAACTCTTTGTGCTCTACAGTATTTCGTGTGCTTTTGCAGTTAACCATGGCTTCTAAGCAAGTGAAGAGTGGTGAGAAGAAAGTGTTGCAATGTTACTTTTCTCTTTTTTTCAAATGTTTATTTTTTCCAATGTGCTTAAAACTCATTTAAAAAGTGTGTTTACAGCGATCGGGTTGTAATGCTATTAGTGTGAACTCCTGCAATGTTACTGTCTTGGTTGGCTTTTAAATAAAGTTCGGATTTGTTCAAATGTGCCTTTTTTCTCACTGTGCTTAAAACTCATTTAAAAAGAGTGTTTACAGCAATCGGGTTGTAATGCTATTAGCGTGAACTCCTGCAATGTTACTGTGTTGGTTGGCTTTTAAATAAAGTTTGGATTTGTTCAAATGTTCCTTTTTTTCCCCCTGTGCTTAAAACTCATTTAAAAAAAAAGTGTTTATACAGCGATCGGATTGTAAGGCTATAGCGCGAACTGCTGCAATGTTACAGAGAGAGAGAGAGCTCGCGTGCTGCTGAGAGAGAGAGAGCCTGCGCATGCAGCTGAGCAGGGAGCCTGGGTGTTTGTGTCAGTGTTATTCAATGTTTTTACATTAGTTTACTATTACACTGTGCATTCTATGGTGTAATTAACTATATTTGTGCTTACAAATCTTTAAAAAAATCTATTTACATACAGTTCGTACGGTCTGGAACGGATTAATTGTATTTACATACAATCCTATGGGGGAAATTGCTTCGGTTCACGACCAAATCGGTTTACGACCAGAGGTTTGGAACAAATTATGAACAAACCGAGGTTCCACTGTAGTTTTCAAGGGGGTGGCACTAATGAAGAGAAGGAATCACATTGCATTACAGTTGCAGTCAAAATATAGAACCATTTTATTGAACAAATTTTGCAAACAACTTAAACTATAATTTTGACAACATATTTTCAACCATCCAAAGAGGCATTTAGACTTAGTAAAATATTCAGAGGTGCTTGTCAAAAGTTGTATTGCACTGAACATGTCTTAGAAAGGAATAAAGAGTAAATATTTTTGTAAACCAACCACACTTTCTGTTAATGTTAACAATCTATGTTCACTGACATGTTAGCTATATAGAATGTAATGGTGTTGGTTATCTTGATCCACCGCTTGCTTTTTTTGTCGCAGGCAGTCCTCTAGCAAATGCATCTACAAGTGACAGCTGACTCGAGTGTCCTCTAGCTTTTTCAGTTTTACCTGAGGACATGGAGGGTGCCAATCTTAGTTCCATACATTCATGGTACTCCAAAGCATGTTTGCGGCTAAGGTGGTGCAGCAAATTGCTTGTGTTACCGCCTCCAGCGACAACTTTAGCTCAACAGCATTTGCAGTAAAAGTTGTTTGGTCCACATCCGACCTTTTAAAACTGAAGTATCTCCAGACAACAGACGTGACTCCTTTTTTCGGCAGAAGTTCTTCTGTGTCATCACGTTCAACTTTATCGTCTGCTACAGCTTTAGTTTCACTTTCGGAATGTTCTCTGTCCATTTTCACCGCGCAATACCTCCACTACTGCATGTACTGCGTTGCATGCCTGTTTAGCAGTGTAGCAGTGAAAAAGAACCCCCGCGCAACACCTCCACTAATGCATGTACTCTGTTGCATGTGTGTTTAGTGGTGTAGCAGTGATAAAGGTCCCCTCTTAAACAGCTTCCCGCTGTGCCACGTTCCAATCGTTGCTTAGGCAATTTAAACCAGTGTTGCAATAGAAGAAAAATCCATATCATAACAAAAACAAAAAACGGTTTTCGTTATGATCCGGTATACCGGCCAGCACTAACTATTGTACCATCATACTGTATTGAGGATTACTTGCATTCTATTCTGTGTATTGTGTTGTATTTATCCCTTTTTTTTTTACATCCACTGCACGCCCAACCTACCTGGAAATGGGTTTCTCTTTCAATTGCCTTTCCCGGGGGTTTTTTTTGGGAGTTTGTTCTTATCCTCTTAGAGAGTCAAAGCTGGTGGGGTTGTCAAAAGACAGAACCTGTTAAAGCCCATTGCAGCACTCCCTGTGTGATTTTGGTCTTTACAAAAATAAATCGCACTATTGTATTATATACTTACACTAATAGTTGATGCAATATATACCTTCCCATTCCTTTTCTGCACGACAACCAAGAAAGCGTACCTATCACCTCACATTTTTAATATTTATAAACATATGCACTATTTACAAGTATAATGCTTTTTGGGATGGGGGGGTCACAGTTAAAAAAAAACTACATAAAATAGGTTTGTACTTCCAACACAAACTAAAATGACTTATTGGCTAGTTGCCACTCACAAAAAAAGGTTTAAGAGCGGTAACCCACTGGCAAAAAAAACCTTCTCCAACTTAATGAGGTTTCATTATTACTGTGTCATTACTAAGAAATTAATGTTTAAGCATAAGGTTGATATATTGTATATTACGAGAGGGCAATATACAGGCTGATTTAGTACACCAGATGTACTTCTTCTGGTATGGGTTTCCTAAAGAATGTTTAACTGGTATACTAAAACCAGGTTTCTTAAAGAACATTCAAATGGTATACTAAAAATTAGTGGAAAACTTGTGAACACAATTAAATGTACTAGACTTGTGAAAAATATGAGTTTATAGATATTGATTATTAAATTATGAAATGGTGTGATAATTGTTTTCCATAGTAACCATTCTGTCCATATCAGATGTTGTTTCTTGTTTGCTCAGTCTTGTGACTCACAGACTACCAAACACACATAAACACACACTCCTACTACTCTCAGAACAGAGCATCAGCTCTGCCTCCTCATTCATAATTAGCAGTGAAAACTGTAGAGAGTTGGGGACATGCTTTATTTTTGTTCCATGCTTTCTTACACTGGTTCAATTCTGCTATTTCTGTTTTGAGTGCTGAAATAAATTGGATGTGCAGCCACATTTAAAAGCCATTGTCTTTTGCAAACTTTGCATTTCAGATTAGTTAGTTCAACATCCAACCTTTCATATCCAAACCATACCATATCCAATGCTGAAAGATCCAGCATTGACTCACTAGCCACACAAGCACTTCCTGAATTAGCTCATGTGTTATTGAAGCGGCACACATCACAATCTTTGTATATGTTCTGACTGTACACACGTGACCAACCGATCAAACCAAAGTGTTTGCTCAAATGTTTAATTGTACCATTAGGTTAAAAAAAAAAGCACACAAGATTTTCATGTTTGAACATCACTTTAAAATACAATTTTTAATTAAACTATTTAATCGAAAAAATCGTCCAGCCCTAAGGGATGTTTTATGGCCGATACCATTAACTGATTTCATATTACCAGATGGCCGATTCCAATACCAATTCTGATTATTTTTTTTTTATCTCTTTAAAAATCTGTTTACACTAAGCTGCTACATAATCAGATGCATTAGAGCCTTATGTTCTACATTAAAATGTTAACTTTGGTATTTTTTATAATTAAACTATAGACTACAGAGTTCATTTTTTATTAACAATATGAACTTCTGTAGTCTTACTGTTCAGTGAACATAGCAATACTAAAATAAATTACCTTAAAATACATAATTATTTAACTAAAAATTGCATGTATAAAAAAATATTCATCCATAATACATGACATAAAACAAAACAAAATGCTTCTCATAATTATAAGCTGTCACATTGTTTAATTCTTCCGTAATGCGCTTATCTCAATCAAAGTCTAATATAAAAAAAAATAGTTGTCACCATTTGTCTAGCAAAAATATATATTCTCACACATTGATTCAATTAATTGATACTGGCACTTAAACACTGCCTAAATGTACATTTTTAATCATTAGTTGCTTTACTTGTCCAAAACAAGTCCAAGACTACAACTACTCAAGGCTGAGTCACGACTGAGTCTAAAAAGGGTTTGAGACCAAGTCCAAATAATAGCAAAACCATGTCCAACACAGAGCATTAACAAGAACTTAACTAGTTTCACCCTAAATTTCACAATTCTCTGACAGAGCAATCAAGGCCACAGAGCAATCAAGACTACTGAACCCCAGCAGATTCACTTTAGGCCAATGTCTTTCAAAGACTTTTGGTCATGGGCTGCCGGTGGTGGTCACAGGTTGCTTTTGTTTATTATGGTAGTTGGTGAATCGCACTTGATTCACCATGGGTCAGTACTCCCACACCCTGCTCTGACGATCAAACTGGAATCACCAATGGAGAAACACTCTGGTGATCAAGCTAGAATTACCAAGGGAGACCTACTTGGGAAAAAGTAGGTTGCGACACCAAAAAGGTTGAGAATCATTCTTTAGACAATAGATTAGGGGTGGGCGGTATGACCAAAATTCTATATCACGGTATTTTTCTAAATTATCCCGGTTTCACGGTATTTGACGGTATTTTTTTCCCATGCATGAGTGGATGTTAAACACATTTTCCACTGCAATTACTAGCTAAGAATAACCTATTCCACTGTCAAGAGCATTGTACATTGTACAAAAAAAACATTTTAATGTGCAAGTATTAATACAGGTTTGCATTGCCCCATAAAGTGATACTTTTCAAGGGGGTGGCACTAATGAAGAGAAGGAAATCACATTGCATGACAAATGCAGTCAAAATATAGAACCTTTTCATTTAACAAATTTTGCAAAAACTTAAATTATAATTTTGACAACATATTTTCAACCATCCAAAGAGGTTGTGGCACGCAGCTGGGGGTGGTGCCCAGCCGGGACACCAAGGAGGACAGGAGGAGGGCTCATGCCTCCTCCAGACCACGAGAGGGCGACCGCCCTGGTTCCTTTAGGGGCCACGGGTGCAGAAGTCTACACACAACACCCCATAATGACAACGTGAAAAAAGTTTACTTGAGGTTTTTGCAAATTTATTACAAGTAAAAAAACTGAGAAATCACATGTACATAAGTATTCACAGCCTTTGCTCAATACTTTGTCGATGCACCTTTGGCAGCAATTACAGCCTCAAATCTTTTTGAATATGATGCCACAAGCTTGGCACACCTATCCTTGGCCAGTTTCACCCATTCCTCTTTGCAGCACCTCTCAAGCTCCATCAGGTTGGATGGGAAGCGTCAGTGCACAGCCACTTTAAGATCTCTCCAGAGATGTTCAATTGGATTCAAGTCTGGGCTCTGACTGGGCCACTCAAGGACATTCACAGAGTTGTCCTGAAGCCACTCCTTTGATATCTTGGCTGTGTACTTAGGGTCGTTGTCCTGCTGAAAGATGAACCGTCGCCCCAGTCTGAGGTCAAGAGCGCTCTGGAGCAGGTTTTCATCCAGGATGTCTCTGTACATTGCTGCAATCATCTTTCCCTTTATCCTGACTAGTCTCCCAGTCCCTGCCGGTGAAAAACATCCCCACACCATGATGCTGCCACCACCATGCTTCACTGTAGGGATGGTATTGGCCTGGTGATGAGCGGTGCCTGGTTTCCTCCAAACGTGACGCCTGGCATTCACACCAAAGAGTTCAATCTTTGTCTCATCAGACCAGAGAATTTTCTTTCTCATGATCTGAGAGTCCTTCAGGTGCCTTTTGGCAAACTCCAGGAGAGCTGCCATGTGCCTTTTACTAAGGAGTGGCATCCGTCTGGCCACTCTACCATATAGGCCCGATTGGTGGATTGCTGCAGAGATGGTTGTCCTTCTGGAAGGTTCTCCTCTCTCCACAGAGGACCTCTGGAGCTCTGACAGAGTGACCATCAGGTTCTTGGTCACCTCCCTGACTAAGGCCCTTCTCCCCCGATCGCTCAGTTTAGATGGCCGGCCAGCTCTAGCAAGAGTCCTGGTGGTTTCGAACTTCTTCCACTTACGGATGATGGAGGCCACTGTGCTCATTGGGACCTTCAAAGCAGCAGAAATTTTTCTGTAACCTTCCCCAGATTTGTGCCTCGAGACAATCCTGTCTCAGAGGTCTACAGACAATTCCTTTGACTTCATGCTTGGTTTGTGCTCTGACATGAACTGTCAACTGTGGGACCTTATATAGACAGGTGTGTGCCTTTCCAAATCATGTCCAATCAACCGAATTTACCACAGGTGGACTCCAATTAAGCTGCAGAAACATCTCAAGGATGATCAGGGGAAACAGGATGCACCTGAGCTCAATTTTGAGCTTCATGGCAAAGGCTGTGAATACTTATGTACATGTGCTTTCTCAATTTTTTTATTTTTAATAAATTTGCAAAAATCTCAACTAAAAACTTTTTTTCACGTTGTCATTATGGGGTGTTGTGTGTAGAATTCTGAGGAAAAAAGTGAATTTAATCCATTTTGGAATAAGGCTGTAACATAACAAAAATGTGGAAAAAGTGATGCGCTGTGAATACTTTCCGGATGCACTGTAAGTTACCACCAGTGCTGAACAGCCAATCTGGACGTGAAGTGTAAGGTGCCTTTCAATTTAAAAAAAAAGCCTGCTTAATTGTTTGTGAATTCACAAGTTTATCTTTAGATACTTTTACATTTTTTTAAAATACAATTTAAATAAAAAAAAAATAATTACTGGAATGGCCTAGCAGTCAGATAGGTTCATGGCTCCTAAGATCCACCCAGAACAGTGTGTCGGTGTGATGAGCAAAATCCACATTGTTCTGTTGGCCTTGAGTTTGCAGAAATCACTATAGTGTTTGCGAATATCGCTGAACTCGGACTAACTGAATTTGATTTGACTGTATTATAATGGTGCAATGATCTTTAAAGTATCCCCGAGAGCTACGTAAATGTCTGCCAACTACAGACCAATTATTGTGGCCACAAAGGTGACCTGAGCTGTGCAGCAGCAGTTCCAACCACTGCGCCACCGTTTCTCTGTTGGAAGAAAGAACGCAGTCAGAAATGAACAATCATATATATTTGTCAATACAAAGGGCAAATGCCGAAATTGTAGTCAAAAGTTAGAAAAAATACGTAGGTGTTTTAAAGGCAGAAAATTCAAAGTGGCATGCTATGACTGAAGCCACTGGCTCATTCTTTTTAATGCAGTTGCACTGAAGGTTCTCCAAACTGTCTGTGGTGATGCTTTGCACTATTTCTTCTATCAAAATGATAGAAGCATCTTGTAAATAGCAATAAATCTTTTATTATTTTATTTCACAGAGTCTCCTATGTTTGGGAGGAGGGCATCAGGCTCCATCAAGGTTTGTTTTTTATCTCCACGTGGCTAATTATGCACGCATATGTCACATGCCTCCTTCTCTTATACTGACATGGAACTCAAAGATAAACCTGCACATTTGGCAACAAGCACAGATGAAACGTTATTTATGCTGTATATGTTTCATAAAAATAACATTTTGAGAACCTGCATTATTTACTTATCTGTTCTACCACAACATAACTCCCACAGAGTTTGTAAAACAAATGATCAGCATTCCATACCCAGAGGGCAGTCCCATCCATTGTTGGCCATTATAGCTCCAGGGGATGTCGCACTAGCCTCGGAAAGCATTATAGGGTGCTGGGGAAAAACAGTTGTCCTAACTGGGGTGCGGAAATCCAACGCCCGACTCGTCCGACACGGGTAAATTGACCGTCGGACAAGCGTGTTTTTCTGGTTTCAGTTGTCCGCGGACAAGTGCAATTTTCTGGAGAAAAAATAATTATACATTATGTGCTGTGCTGGGCACATTTTTACCACTACTTTCAAATTTTAAACATTTGGGTAACAGTCTACTTAGGCATGTTCTTCATGTCTCAAATTGGTCTTCAATATTGTTTACAAAATGATGGCTGATTTTTCAAAGGAGAAGCACTCTTACGGTCTTACATAAGTATTTTACCCTACTCTTTACATGCTTGGAGATGCAGTCATTTTTTTCATGCCGACATTATGATGTAATCTGATGCTTTTTCATTATAATCGATAACTTTTATATATTATTGATAAAATTCATTGGTTCTACATAAAAATGCTGTAATTTTACTTACAATGCAAATGTTTTCACCGCATAACAAAGCTTGTTAGGCAGTTAATCTTTCCTGAAATTTGCGATTTCGCGTAGGTTGTGATATATTGAGGAGTTAAGAAATTTATTGCGTGACAACATCAATTCTGATGAGCTGTCTATAGATCGTTTTTGATTAGAGAATTTTTCATATAAAACAAGTTGGTTTCACGCTGTCAGTTTATTAAAAATAAAGAAGTAAACATGATAACGGTTTACAAATGTTATGAAATATCTATAAAAATCTTCACTTAGACGCGATTATTTTTTCCCCGACAACATCTGTAATATTTACTTCTTTGGAAATGTACCATCTTGCGGAATTTCGAATACGTCATTAGGAATTACCGTGCGTAGCCTCCTGTGTCAGATATGAGGGTGTTTGATTTCAGAATCTGGCCACACACTCTGTCTGAACTGAGCACTTATGGAAACTATGAAATCAAGAACTTGTGTCAGCAGTATAGTGATTTGTTGACTGATGAGGAAGTTAAACATGCACCATCTGAATGGCAAGCACTTAAAGTGCAGATATCAATACAACGGCAGTACCATCCACTTGCTGTCTATACCTCAGTTCTGCAGAGGAAGGAGGAGTCTCTGAAGAATGTTAGTGTGCTGATCTCACTGTTTCTTACAGTTTCTACTTCCACAGCTTCTTGTGAGAGATTATTCTCCAATATGAATTTAGTAAAGAGTTCTCTAAGAACCTGACTGACTCAGGAAAACCTTCAAAACCAGATGCGCATTGTTGTTGATGGCAAACCTTTAGAAGAGTTTGACCCACTACCAGCTGTGGAATTCTGGCTGTCATCTGGCAACAGGCACATCACTCATAAAAAACATGAAAAGTCATCAGCATCCACTTCTGCAGGACCATCAGTCCAGGAACCATGCAGTTCAGCTCAAGCAGAAATGAACAGCATTCAGCCCATGCTGTCTGAGATGGTAAAGATTCTTGTGGGAGAAGATTTTGCAAGACAAAAGCTGAAGAACATGGCAGAAAATGAATCAGGACAGTGTTCTGTTATGTAACTGTAATATGTGAAACAGAACTAGTGTAGCTATAATCAAGGCATTGTTTATTAGTGAGTTAAAATGATAAGGAAATCTTTTATATAATGTTCTTGAGCAAGGTGGCAAAATACTACTCCCTGAAAGAACTTTTTTCAGTTTTAAAATGGAAGGCAGTTTTGATATCAATAAAAGAGATCAGAAAAAATAAACTATTTTTCACTTTTGTTATTTGTTTATGAGCAAGTGAATTTAACTGGTGGACATGTGGATTTTCTAAGTTTACTTGTCCGTGGACAAGCAGAAAAAAATTTGATTTCCACACCCCTGCTGGCCAAATTATCAGTAAATAATTCGATAAATAAGGGTGAATGTGAATGCAGTAAATTTGGTGTGAACAACACTTTGGTGAAATTTAGTGATCAACACAACTCACTAGCTGCTGTGTCCGAAATCACATCCTACCACACTGAATAGAATGTCAAGTAGCCTGCATGCTTGTAATAGGTGTGCTATTCTGGCATTCTATTTAGTGCGGTACTGTTGTGATGTGATATTTTACATATAACTTGATAAATATTTTGTATGTCTTTATTTGTAATTTAGGCAATGTCATTTAGTGTTTACCCAACTTTACGACTGAGTCTCTTTGAATTTTACGACAGAGTTGGGAGGGGATGTGCCTTAAACCAGTTTGGCAAGTGTTTCTTTGCTAAAGTCTGTCAACCCCCGCAAGAAACCCAGGTTACATTAACATATGGTTTGGGGGCAGGTGTTAAGATGTTCTATTTCCCCCATTGGTCTGAAGTATGGCTGTTTAGAATTGGCTTGGATCAGAAGCTTTTAAGTACCATGATGTCCTATTTGCTCTAGGGGTTGGAAAAAACATCTATAAATGTACGTGCTTAACCTCACAATCTCTCTTTCTTGCTAACCTGTGATGATGAAGACAACACAATGAAGAGCACAGCGCAGCAACCATATTGACCAGGCTTAAGGCCTGTTCTGAAAAATGCTGAGCACTAATGATGCCTTAACTAGAGACATTTAAGTAACTACAAGTCTGTGTGCCGCCTGAACTACATATCACCATTTAATCAGGTTGTATGGTTGCCAATATTCAAATGTACTTTGCATTTTGTTATTATTTATGAATATTATCAGTAATACATGATTTTATGTGTAACTTACCTCCTGCTTGTTTTTTTACTACATCTAATTGCCTGAGGTTATAGATATAGAAGGGAAGGTGGGGATAAGTTATATACAATAATACCTTATAAACAGAGGCTAAGGATCTGCGCTGGTATCCCGAAGGTTGGCGGTTCGAATCCCCGTCACTGCCAAAAAGAGATCCTACTCTGCTGGGCACTTGAGCAAGACCCTTAACCTGTAATTGCTCCAGGGGCGCTGTACAATGGCTGACCCTGCGCTCTGACCCCAAGGGGTATGCGAAAACTAACAAATTCCTAATACAAGAAATTGTATAAGGCGAAATAAAGAACAAAAAAAAAAAAAAATCTGCGAGATTAGGCATTCTGACAAAGGCTACATATTAGTAATACAATAGGGGAAAGTAGAGCAATATATTACTCTACCAAGACAAAACAGGTACTATGCAAATATGAACACTCTCAAACTTTACTTAGGCAACAGTGTGGTAGCAATACCTAAGTTTTTTTGAAGTTTGATAAAGAATTTTCTGAAAACCAATATTTCACTTGACAAAGCACATTTCATGGAAATTTTTATAGGAAATTTTTCATTCACTGAACGCTAAACAGGACTTTTAAATATGGCAAAATTTTTTTTCAAGTAATTGTCATCTCCAGCAGAGTTTAAAGAAGGCAGTGTTGTGACACAATCATTTACAGATCCTTCCATCTTAATTGTGGGTATTACATACAGAAAAACAGAACATTATGTCCATCCATCCATTATCCATTCCGCTATATCCTAACTAAAGGGTCATGGGGGTCTGCTGGACCAATCCCAGCCAACACTGGGTGCAAGGCAGGAAACAAACCCCAGGCAGGGTGCCAGCCCACCACAGGGCGCACACACAACTAGGAACAATTTAGAATCACCAGTGCACCTAACCTGCATGTCTTTTGGACTGTGGTAGGAAACCGGAGTACCCAGAGGAAACCCACGCAGACATGGGGAGAACATGCAAACTCCACGCAGGGAGGACCTGGGAAGTGAACTCAGGTCTCTTAACTGCAAGGCACCAGTGCTACCACAGCACCACCGTGCCAAGAACATTATGTGTCGCATTAAAAATACTAAAGTAATTGCAACTTAAAGTAACAGCGTGTAAGGCAAGCTGGAAACTTCAATAATTGTAGGCTAGATCAATGGGTAGCACACTAATGGGGCAGGTATATTTTAGGTGACTGAGTATAAAGCATTGTGTGTATTTGCATTGCCTTCTGTTTTCTGGTTCAATATTGCAGTAACAAATGTGTCTTGAAACTTTGGATAAGGATAGGAGTAAAAGTAAGCATTTGAGGCTGAAAATGTGCTGAAATAAAAATTAATGCAGACAGAATTTTATAATCAAGTAAAGCAGAAATAATCTTAAAACATTCTAAAGTGAAGTAATGAAGTAGATATAAAACACTGCTTTTGGTTAGAACTAATCAGGATCTCCTCAAACGTGATTCTAAACAGTAATAACAAGAATAACCTCAGTGAAAGTTCATAAATTAAGTGAGCTCACATACCTGCTAGTCCAAGACAAATCTGAGATGATCAAAAAAAACCTCCAGAGTCTGAACTCAAGTACATTTCATGGAAATTTTTATACTCAAGTAATCCCAAGGGGAAATTCACAACAACAAGCCATGGATTACAAGTGACATCAAGGGCCTTTTGAACCAGAAGAAAAGAGCTTTTAAAGACGGTGATCAGCATGAGCTCAAGCGCGTGCAGAAGGAACTCCGAGTCCAGCTCAGGGCGGCGAAAGAGCAGTACAGGAGAAAGCTGGAGCAGAAGTTGCAGAATAACTGCATGAAGGAAGTGTGGGATGGGATGAAGATCATCACTGGCTGCAGCTCGAAGCGGGGTACCACCATCGAGAGAGACGTGAAGAGAGCAAACCAAATGAACAACTTCTTTAACAGGTTTGACCACCCCAACCCACTCTTACTCTTACCTTGGAGTACTGCACCCTCCACACATCCTTCTGCTGATACCAGCATAGGAGAGACATCCCCACCCATAATTACAACAGCGCAAGTGAGCAGAGAGCTGAGGAGACTTCGTGCCAGCAAAGCAGCAGGTCCAGATGGAGTATCGCCACGACTGCTGAAGGTCTGTGCATTGGAGCTGGGGGGTCCTCTACAGCGCATCTTCAACCTGAGCCTGGAACAGGGGAGAGTCCCGCGGCTTTGGAAAACATCTTGCATCACCCCAGTCCCAAAGGTATCACGTCCTAGTGAGCTGAATGACTTCCGGCCTGTTGCTCTGACATCACATGTGATGAAGACCATGGAGAGGCTGTTGCTTCACCACCTTAGGCCACAGGTTCAACACGCCCTCAACCCTCTGCAATTTGCATATCAGGAGAAGGTGGGAGCAGAGGATGCCATCATCTATATGCTACATCGATCCCTCTCTCACTTGGACAGAGGCAGTGGTGCTGAATTATGTTTCTAGACTTCTCTAGCGCCTTCAACACAATCCAACCTCTGCTCCTTAGGGACAAGCTGACAGAGATGGGAGTAGATTCATACCTGGTGGCATGGATCGTGGACTATCTTAAAGACAGACCTCAGTATGTGCGTCTTGGGAACTGCACGTCTGACATTGTGGTCAGCAGCACTGGAGCGCCACAAGGGACTGTACTTTCTCCAATCCTGTTCAGCCTATATACATCGGACTTCCAAAACAACTCGGAGTCCTGCCACATGCAAAAGTTCACTGATGACACTGCTATCGTGGGCTGCATCAGGAGTGGGCAGGAGGAGGAGTATAGGGACCTAATCAATGACTTTGTTAAATGGTGCAACTCAAACCACCTACACCTGAACACCAGCAAAACCAAGGAGCTGGTGGTGGATTTTAGGAGGCCCAGACCCCTCATGGACCCCGTGATCATCAGAGGTGACTGTGTGCAGATGGTGCAGACCTATAAATACCTGGGAGTGCAGCTGGATGATAAATTAGACTGGCCTGCCAATACTGATGCTCTGTGTAAGAAAGGACAGAGCCGGTTATACTTCCTTAGAAGGCTGGCGTCCTTCAACATCTGCAATAAGATGCTGCAGATGTTCTATCAGACGGTTGTGGCGAGCTCCCTCTTCTACGCGGTGGTGTG